>NC_059220.1:46649022-46839022 GCF_020615455.1 Coregonus clupeaformis
AGGGCCTGGGGAGGGTTAGACTTATGTTCTAAAAAAGAAAAAAAGAAAGGGTCGGTCCTTAACGATAATAATAAATGTGCTCTCGACAGCATCAGACAGCGCTAATTACTGTAGTTGAGGACGATCTGTCAGGGCCTTTAGTGTAGCGGTGTAAGAGATCATGGTGCTGCTATTCATTGTCTTTCTTACAGTATATTGTCCTTGGGTGCTTTTTGTCACAACCAAATGTAAACATAATATCTCTCAAAAGAAGAAGTTCATCGAGTACATGCAGAAGGACTGTATCCGTTGTTTCTTACTCATGCCTTGCATTTCTACGGAGATAAGGAAGTCAGCTGAGTTTGTCAGTAATGGTTGATAACTAATTCATTGAGCTTTACCCAGTGGTTTTAATCTCATTTCTAAAAGTGGCTTTTTTTTCTCCTCTTTCTTGATTTGCCTGGATACGTGATCACATTAATGGATGAAGTGGAACAGCATACAGTATGTACTCTCTGAAGTTAACCCAGCAGCATTCATTGTCTTACAATACAATAAGATGCTATTTTTCCACAATTCCTAAAATCAGAGACAATTACATTTACATTACAATTTTTTTTTTTTTTTACAAATTCTAACTCTGGGCTAAAGAATGATGAAGCACTTGAGGGCAATATTTTTTGGGACTCCGGGCAATACCATATATAACCAAATCAAATGATTTTAATACATATGGTACCAGGTTTCCTCCAGATGTGATGCTTGACATTCAGGCCAAAGAGTTCAATCTTGGTTTTCATCAGACCAGAGAATCTTGTTTCTCATGGTCTGAGAGTCCTTTAGGTGCCTTTTGGCAAACTCCAAGCGGGCTGTCATGTGACTTTTACTGAGGAGTGGCTTCCGTCTGGCCACTCTACCATAAAGGCCTGATTGGTGGAGTGCTGCAGAGATGGTTGTCCTTCTGGAAGATTCTCCTATCTCCACAGAGGAACTCTGGAACTCTGTCAGAGTGACCATCGGGTTCTTGGTCAACTCCCTGACAAAGGCCCTTCTCATCCGATTGCTCAGTTTGACCGGTCGACCAGCTCTAGGATGAGTCTTGGTGGTTCCAAACTTCTTACATTTAAAAATGATTGAGGCCACTGTGTTCTTGGGGACTTTCAATGCTGCAGAATGTACTTGTTACCCTTCCCCAGATCTGTGCCTCGACACAATCCTGTCTCGGAGCTCTACGGACAATTCCTTTGACCTCCTGGCTTGGATTTTGCTCTGACATGCACTGTCAACTGTGGGACCTTATATAGACAACCGTGTGCCTTTCCAAATCATGTCCAATTAATTGAATTGACCACAGGTGGACTCCAATCAAGTTGTAGAAACATCTCAAGGATGAGCAATAGAAACAGGATGCACCTGAGCTCAATTTCGAGTCTCCTGAGCTCAATTTCGAGTCTCCTGAGCTCAATTTCGAGTCTCCTGAGCTCAATTTCGAGTCTCATAGCAAAGGGTCTGAATACTTACAGTACCAGTACGACAGTCCATCATTACTTTAAGACATGATGGTCAGTCACTACGGACAGTTTCAAGAACTTTGAAAGTTTCTTCAAGTTTAGTCGCAAAAAAACATTAAGCACTATGATGAAACTGGCTCTCATAAGGACCACCACAGGAATGGAAGACCCAGAGTTACCTCTGCTGCAGAGGATAAGTTCATTAGAGTTACCAGCCTCAGAAACTGCAGACCAAATAAATGCTTCACAGAGTTCAAGTCACAGACACATCTCAACATCAACTGTTCAGAGGGGACTGTGTGAATCAGGCCTTCATGGTCGAATTGCTGCAAAGAAACCACTACTAAAGGACACCAATAAGAATAATAACTTTTGACTGGTACTGTATGTCAATAAGGTATTTCTGTGTATTATTAGGAATAAATATGCAAATATTTCTAAAAAACTGTTTTTGCTTTGTCATTATGGGGTATTGTGTGTAGATTGCTGAGATTTAAAAAAAATATTTAATCCATTTTAGATTAAGGCTGTAACGTAACAAAATGTGGAAAAGGTAAAGGGTTCTGAATACTTTCCGAAGGCACTGTACATCAATCAGTAGTGTTCATACATTCACAAACAATATGATACTCAACGTAACCTCCAAAATAAATACTTTGTTAGTTGTAGAGTAAGATCATAAGGTGAAAATTTAACTTCAGAAAACTGTGTGGTGACAGTCAGAAATAGAATAGAGAAGATACTTAAGTTAAGTTAAGTTAAGTTCCTTCTTAAGCTATTACAGTCTAAGGCCTGCCTAAGCTGGGGGGGTCTACTAAGCTATTTTTATGGAATTGTTTTAAGAACATCATTCCAAGGATCATTTTGCTATTTGATTTTGAATTCTAATTCCCCTTCAATTATATATAAAAAAATAATATTTAAACAAATTATTTGATGAACATTTTTATTTGGCATTACTGCTATCAGCCCATACAAACACATTGAATATGAAGATTTTTTGGGACGTCTCATGGTCTGACAAACACCTCTCTAGCCCTGTCACCCTTCACAGCAGATGCAGATTTGTATGGATATTTTTATTATTATGCTAATTAGATATCCGCAGGAGCACGGACCTCGACTCTAGAGGTTAACTAACTCCTACCTTCTGGCCTAGAATAAGGCTGTTTCTGTGTTTGTAAGATTATTCTAAATTATTATTCTATATGCATAGTTGAAATGTACAAGTGAAAATGTAGGAACAAGTGAAAATGTTGCCCCTATGGACTTGGCAATATAGGGAATAGGGTGCCATTTGGGATGCAACCGTGTTTCAATGGTAAGTCCTGAGTTTCAGCTCTGAGGTACTCTGCATTGCATTCTAAATTCTACAGCAAATTGCCTACCCTCTAATGCAAGGTGTAGAGTTAAATTATTGACACCCTTGATAAAGACGAGCAATAATGACTGTATAAAATAAATAATTCATAGCACTTTATAATAATAAATGTAATGTAATGTAATAAAGCATTTAATCATCATTTATTATTACTCATATTACTCATTCATAAGATGTTTTATACATTTTAAACCATTTACCAATCATTAGTTAAGTATATTTGTGTGGCCTCATCTAAAGTTTAGGATATTTATGCTTTATAATTCATATTTTGAGTGACCAGTGTAATTTCTCACAAAAAGATTGACATGCCATTGGTAGACAACGGTATCTGATGCTCCTTAAGGTCTCAAAATGGTCTAGAACAATGGTAAAATAATAAGCACACAACACAGGATGTTAAAATACATATATTAAACATTATATTCACAAAAAAAACTGTTTTGGACTTGAGGAAGAGTTGTAACGTGAAAGTTTTGCTAATGTTGTTAACCTCAAGAACACAGACTAACCCAAAAAAATAGGGAGATTTGGTATTTCATTAGGATCCTCATTAGCTGTTGTGAAAGCAGCAGCTACTCTTCCTGGGGTCCACACAGAACATGAAACATGACATAATACAGAACATTAATAGACAAGAACAGCTCAAGTACAGAACTTTTTTTTTTTTTTTAAGGCACACGTAGCCTACATATCAATACATACACACAAACTATCTAGGTCAAATAGGGGAGAGGCGTTGTGCCATGAGGTGTTGCTTTATCTGTTTTTTGAAACCAGGTTTGCTGTTTATTTGAGCAATATGAGATGGAACGGAGTTCCATGCATCAATGGCTCTATATAATACTGTACTCTTTCTTGAATTTGGTCTGGATTTGGGGACTGTGAAAAGACCCCTGGTGGCATGTCTGGTGGGGTAAGTGTGTGTGTCAGAGCTGTGTGTTAGTTGACTATTCAAACAATTTTCAACACATTAATGTTTCTTATAAAAATAAGAAGTGATGCAGTCAGTCTCTCCTCAACTCTTAGCCAAGAGAGACTGGCATGCATAGTATTTAAATCAGCCCTCTGATTACAATGAAGAACAAGACATGCCGCTCTGTTCTGGGCCAGCTGTAGCTTAACTTGGTCTTTCCTTGCAGCACTTGACCACACGACTGGACAATAATCAAGATAAGACAAAACTAGAGCCTGCAGAAGTTGCTTTTTGAAGTGTGGTGTCAAAAAAGCAGAGCATCTCTTTATTACGGACAGACCTCTCCCCATCTTTACAACCATTGAATCTATATGTTTTGACCATGACAGTTTACAATCTAAAGTAACGCCAATTAATTTAGTCTCCTCAACTTGTTCAACAGCCACACCATTCATTACCAGATTCAGCTGAGGTCTAGAACTTAGGGAATGATTTGTACCAAATACGATGCTCTTAGTTTTAGAGATGTTCAGGACCAGTTTATTAGTGGCCACCCATTCCAAAACAGACTGCAACTCTTTGTTAAGTGTTTAGGTGACTTCATTAGCTGTGGTTGCTGATGTGTATATGTGTGTGCAAAGCTGTCATCAAGGCAAAGGGTGGCGACTCTGAATAATCTAAAATATGACATATATTTTGATTTGTTTAACACTTTTGTGGTTACTACATGATTCCATATGTGCTATGTGGTCCTCTGTAGCTCAATTGGTAGAGCATGGCGCTTGTAACGCCAGGGTAGTGGGTTCGGTCCCCGGGACCACCCATACGTAAAAATGTATGCGCACATGACCGTAAATCGCTTTGGATTAAAGCGTCTGTTAAATGGCATATTATTATTTCATAGTTTTGATTTCTTTACTATAATTCTACAATGTAGAAAATAGTTAAAATAAAGAAAACCCTGGAATGAGTAGGTGTGTCCAAACTTTTGACTGGTACTGTATATAAATGATCTCCCACTTGCTTGCCCACAAGTTGACATGCAGATGTATGCAGACCGTACAGTCCTCTATATACACTCAAAAAACAGACAACAAGTTGTTAACAAGTTCACTGAAGCTATGGTACACGTCTCTAAATGGTTTGCTGATTCTTGCCTGGATTTACACTGAACAAAAATATAAACGCAACATGTAAAGTGTTTTTTCCCATGTTTCATGAGCTGAAATGAAACACATTTGCACAAAAAGCTTATTTCTCTAAAATGTTGTGTACAAATTTGCTTACATACCTGTTAGTGAGCATTTCTCCTTTGTCAAGATAATCCATCCACCTGACAGGTGTGGCATATCAAGAAGCTGATTAAACAGAACGATCATTACACAGGTGCACCTTGTGCTGGGGACAATAAAAGGCCGCTTTAAAATGTGCAGTTTTGTCACACAACACAATGCAACAGATGTCTGAAGTTTTGAGGGAGCATGCATTTGGCATGCTGACTGCAGGAATGTCCACCAGAGCTGTTGGCAGAGAATTGAATGTTCATTTCTCTACCATAAGGCGCCTCCAACGTCGTTTTTTTAGACTTTGAGGAGTAACGACGCTGAGGAGTATTTCTGTCTCTAATAAAGCCCGTTTGTGGGGGAAAACTGGGTCTTTTGATAGGCTGGGTCTGGCTCCCCAGTGGGTGGGCCTATGCCCTCCCAGACCCACCAATGGCTGCACCCCTGCCCAGTCATGTGAAATCCATAGATTAGGGCCTAATGAATTTATTTCAATTGACTGATTTCCGTATATGAACTGTAACTCAGTAAAATCATTGAAATTGTTGCATGTTGCATTTATATATTTGTTCAGTACAATATATTTCTAAACACTTCTACATTCATGTGGATGCTACATGATTATGGATAATACTGAATAATGATGAATGAGAAGGTTACAGAGGGTCAAAGATCATACCCCAAAGACATGCTAACCTCTCACCATTACCAATAACATTAACACGCTTGATGTAGTCATTGCGTGCTAGGAATATGCTAGGACCAAATACTAAACTTTTGAATCCTTTATTTATAAGAATCTTTAGGGGTGTCAATAATCATGACCCCTACCTTTTTGAGAGAAAACAATTATATTACTTGTTAAACAAAACGTATTTCTCTGAGTAATTGTATTAGTCTATATTAACATAATTTCCCAAATCTTTTGCTCAGTATTTGATTAATTTATTTTATACGGTCATTATTGCTAATCTTTATCAAGGTGGTCAATAATTTAACCCCACTGTATGTCCATAAGCATTTTAGGGGCCTTGTTTCCTTTGGTCTCTGTATATCGTAAATGCACTCAGGACGATGGTTCTCTTCATATGTTTTATATACCAGCATCTGACACATTTAAAATGTGTCCGAAATATGCTTTTACTGGCT
This sequence comes from Coregonus clupeaformis, assembly GCF_020615455.1. Lineage (NCBI taxonomy): Eukaryota > Metazoa > Chordata > Actinopteri > Salmoniformes > Salmonidae > Coregonus > Coregonus clupeaformis. The sequence goes on from NC_059220.1 coordinate 46,655,242, forward strand.
GCAGTGAATTCTCTCTCAAATAATTCAGAATGGAAACGATTGTCAGATGCATAGCGTACGCAGTAAAATGGATTTAAAAGGAATATCAGAACAAGAACAAAGATGCCCATGAAAGTAAAGATGTGACAAAAGTAAAGGCAGGAATTAAATATGAGATACATTACTGTATGTAATAAACTATTGCCCTCTATTGGAGAGAAGAGCCATCTGCATTGGTATTTGGTGAAAAGGTTTTGATGATGTATCAGTGATGCTTCTTAGTCAACATCATCTCACATGAACAAGCTGTAAATATACCAGTCAAAACAAGACAAAACAAAGAATATGACTTTATATATATATAAACACACATATAAACTTTAATCTTCCCAAAACAGTATTAGTATGTGAATGTGTTTTCACTCAGTGTAACAAGGTTGCCTCCAGCTTTTTTAATGTAGTTTTGCTCCCCGTAATTGGATAACACAGGTTTATCCACAGCAAGCACTTTGTATGAGCAATCCAATTTCACATCCTGCTGAAAGAGAAGACATTATTCCTTTCCAAAGGTTGATCCTGTAGTCACCCTCCCACACAAAATGCAGCACAAGGTTCTCTCTAAATCCTGTCAGTGTTTAACCTTGTTACAAAACAATCTGCGGTATTGTCCTGTAATTCTATAGGTTGCCCTGTCCTCACTGTGGCACCGGTTGGCTGGCTGGCATTTGGAAAAGATGGAGCACTAGACGTCTGTTCTGTTTTCTTCACAACAATGCCTCAGCAGAATCAGAATGCTTTACTATTATCTTTGGGTACCCTTGTGAGAATTTGGCATCATGGTCCATCTCACCTTTCTAAAGAAAAATGGATGTCTGTCTGATGAATATTTCAGTCATGTACAGTTCAGCAACATGTCGCCTAGCTAGCTGGGGTGAATGTACAGTATATTTACTGTGTTGCCTTGCAAGCAGCATCAGTCAATAACAGCATTTCAATTATTCACTTTTAATGGTAAGAAGACAAAAAACGCTCACAGTATTTCAAACCACCAAACCAACCAATCAAACCAACATACAAGCAGGCTACAATTGGTTTCCTTGTAGGGTGTATGGGGTGGGGTGGGGTGGGGGGGGGGGGGGGGGGGGGGGGTGCACCCCCATAACCAATCTGGGCCTCTCCATAATAACTTCAATATCCATAAATCAAAAGTAAAAGATTTTGACGTTGTGTACCCCCCAAGAGATGCTAGGCCCTGTGTGAGTCAATGTGTAATTCAGGCGCCAATGGTGACTATGAGAAAAGGGATAGGCTAAAGGCTTCTCTCTGTCAGCTGTCAGCTGTCACAAAATCAAAAGCAGCACAACTAATCCCATCTAGCTTCAACTAAAATAGAACATCGCAATCTGCCATTCCAACTACAGGCTCCCTCAAAACAAACACAAACAAATGAGCTCTGCTGTTGTCAAGTCCGGTGTTTGGATCAAGATGTTTTCTCCCCGCAAATAAAATGAGCAGGCACCCCTTCCTGTCAGTCCCCTTCCTGTCAGTCACAGCTGTGTTGGTCGGGTTATCATCTTCAAATAAGGTGCTCCTAGCCATTGGCCTAATTTTGAACAAATGTTGATTTGCTTGATTCGATGATTGATTGTGTTTTTATCAGGTTGTACTTGTCTTGATGGGTGTTTGCAGGCTTCTGGCAGTGGTACAGCTATAGTTGTCTTGACTGTAGGGGAAAGTGGGGTATGTTGATACTTTTTTTTACAATCAGCATCACTCTGTCAAAGGGAAATATAGTATTATTTCTAACAAAGATATCTACATATATTTCAGGATGTTGTGTATCCCTGAAGAAAATCACAATTCTTGTAAACATTACAGTTTTGAAAACATAGCTTGTCCAAAACAAGGTGGTCTCTTCACATAATTTACCAGGCTCAATATATCCCAAGGCCATTGGTTCAACTTACTCCAAGGCCATTGGTTCAACTTACCCCAAGGCCATTGGTTCAACTTACCCCAAGGCCATTGGCTCAACTTACCCCAAGGCCATTGGTTCAACTTACGCCAAGGCCATTGGTTCAACTTACCCCAAGGCCATTGGCTCAACTTACCCCAAGGCCATTGGCTCAACTTACCCCAAGGCCATTGGTTCAACTTACCACAAGGCCATTGGTACAACTTACCCCAAGGCCATTGGCTCAACTTACCCCAAGGCCATTGGCTCAACTTACCCCAAGGCCATTGGCTCAACTTACCCCAAGGCCATTGGCTCAACTTAACCCAAGGCCATTGGTTCAACTTACCCCAAGGCCATTGGCTCAACTTACCCCAAGGCCATTGGTTCAACTTAACCCATTTGGACAATATTAGCCCACACAGCAACAAGGATGCACTTTCATGCTAAGTTTAGGACGTCATATTGAAGCTTATAGAGACCACAACTGATGTTTAGAGCAATGTTTAAATGATCTACTTTGGTTTAGATACAAACATCATGAAACCGCTAACACAATGAATTCATTTGACTTAAGTTGCTTACCACTTTTTTTCCATGTGGTTTGTTCCTTTACAGACTCCATAAAATGATGATTTCTTCCTGAATATTTGGAATTCATAATTTTGTGTATGGCTTCATAGAAACAAGGGTGGCTCAACTCACCCTTAGGCTCAACTTACCCCACTCTCCCTGTGAGTAGCTAGACACCCAAACTCTCCCTGTGAGTAGCTAGACACCCAAACTCTCCCTGTGAGTAGCTAGACACCCAAACTCTCCCTGTGAGTAGCTAGACACCCAACATTCTTTATTTACCCTGGATATGTCCCATTTAACTCTCCTACCTCCCAAAGTGTGCACTTGTTCACTTCCCGCCACTGATTTTGAAGGAAACGACTGGAAATTTGGAAATATGGTGTAAACTATCTCTAGCACGTTTAAACCAATGCTATGAAATATGGTGAAAACGCCCTCTAGTCCATGGCTCCTGCACCAATCCAATGCTTTTAGATTTGGGAAGTAGATAATAGAGACAATGAGAGGTTATTGAGACACACCCTGTGATCTCTACGAGGCTTTAGGATCAATGTAAACCCCATAGAGGACCTGCCTCTATACCTCAGCCCAGTGTTGAATCTGTATTATTGACACCTCTATACCTCAGCCCAGTGTTGAATCTGTATTATTGACACCCCTGTACCTCAGCCCAGTGTTGAATCTGTATTATTGACACCTCTGTACCTCAGCCCAGTGTTGAATCTGTATTATTGACACCTCTATACCTCAGCCCAGTGTTGAATCTGTATTATTGACACCTCTATACCTCAGCCCAGTGTTGAATCTGTATTATTGACACCTCTGTACCTCAGCCCAGTGTTGAATCTGTATTATTGACACCTCTATACCTCAGCCCAGTGTTGAATCTGTATTATTGACACCTCTATACCTCAGCCCAGTGTTGAATCTGTATTATTGACACCTCTATACCTCAGCCCAGTGTTGAATCTGTATTATTGACACCTCTATACCTCAGCCCAGTGTTGAATCTGTATTATTGACACCTCTATACCTCAGCCCAGTGTTGAATTTGTATTATTGACACCCCTGTACCTCAGCCCAGTGTTGAATCTGTATTATTGACACCTCTGTACCTCAGCCCAGTGTTGAATCTGTATTATTGACACCCCTGTACCTCAGCCCAGTGTTGAATCTGTATTATTGACACCTCTGTACCTCAGCCCAGTGTTGAATCTGTATTATTGACACCTCTGTACCTCAGCCCAGTGTTGAATCTGTATTATTGACACCAGTCGGGTGTTATTGGGTGTCATTTGGGAACAGTGCATGGTGAAAGGAAATGATAAGGCCAGCTCTGCAGGGAGGTGAAATGAAGCCGTGAGACAGGCGGTCCCAGTCTACGTGGGTTCTTTGAGAGTATATTCTGAAAACCCCTATCTGAGACTTTTTTTAACTGCATGTTGATTATCTGCCAGTTGTTTACGTCGCTAGCCAGGCATGTTTGTAGCCAGGCATGATTATTGGTAGGGATCATGGAGATTCCCGGTTCTCCACGTAAGAGTTGGTCCAAACATAAAACATGACCGTTGCACCTCTTCCTATTTTTGTCTTGCTAAAAAATCTTACGAGAATCTGTGAAGCAAAGGGGTGAAAGAGCAACACAATCCCAGTATTATCTTCCTATTTAACGCTTCGTCAGTTCTCTGAGATTCTCCTCTACTGTCTCTTAAAGTTATATCAACTGGCTTATAAAGACAACACGGAATAAATGCATTAATAAAATAACTTACATACTTCTGAAGATGTAAGAAGAACCTAGCAGAGTTCAAGAAAGATTCAAGACATTTGTATGCTGGGGAGTTGACTGTGTGTTGTTAGGCCGTTTATTTATGGAGGCTGTGATCCCTGTGAGGCTGTAAGTGTGTAATGGTGTGTTTGTGTGTACCTGCAGCGAAATAACTCATCGTCAACGACTACTACTCAGGTTCCACTTTTTGCTTGAATAATAATACGTCCACCTATTTTAAATTTTTTCCCTATTTCAATAGGCCAAGGCAGAGAAACTTTACTCCGGGGAGTTATAACTCGGCTTAGCTTAAAAGAAACAGTTTCAGAACATGAGGAAATTACTAAGTGAATCGGGAACACAATTTTCTTTACAAGTGGCACAGCTCCAAAATCAGTTTGAAAAAACCAAAAAACAACTTCCTTAATATAAACTAAACCACAATCTTTATCTCTGAGGTATCATGAAATGTTAATTATGTTCTTTATGTCAGCACCTGGGTTTTAACCAAGGTCATCTGCATGCCACAAGACGGTGTCAGCTCAATGAGCTAAAGCCTTTATTTTAGCTTGGGGTAGTTAATGCATGTACTTAAGTCTCAAACAAGGTTCCTCTTCACATGAATATGGTTATACATTGCTGTGCATTATGTTATAATAAGACTCCAAGCATTATCATCTAAAACAATATATATATATATCTTGTCATCTCGGAAGTTCATCAATGCTATTTTTGAGTCTCCTCTAAATGAATGATAACATAGCGAGGTTTGCCAGGGAAAAGAAATACAGCAACATTTACTTGTTAAGTTTAAGTCTAGAACATATGCTGTGGTGAGGGTCTCTGGATGTTTGTTTCCAGGTACTTTCCAGTGTGTTGGTGTGCTAATACTGAGAGATTCTCTCCACACCACCAGAACATATTTCATGCACATTCTCATCCAATTAATATCAAGCAAAGCTGCAGTCTATTTCATATCTGATGAAAACTTGGGGTGGGTACCAATTAGTCTACTGTTAATTATCTCACTCTCCTTTGATCTTGACTGTGACTGCTCTGTCAGACGCTCCCAGTTATTCATCATTCTGGTTGGGAGAGGGACTCTTTGGAGATTGCACAGATTGATGCACATTAAAAATGGCTTCAGATGCGAGGCAGAGGCAGCAGCTAGCGCACATAGCTGTTGCATATTCTTTGTATTTCCCTGTCTTCTTCAAGTCAGCACCCCACTGTGAAAGCCGGAGAGTATTTGAGTTTCATGCACACTTTAATTTTCCATTTTGCCTCTCACAGGGGAAGATACCATTCAACAGGGGTAGGCAGGTTCTAGATTCCTCCGCAGGACGAGTTTTGACGGAGCGGATGGTCGGGGGGCTGCAACATAATTGTAATAATTTGTACACTGCAAATTGACCATAACTAAGCCCAAAAAGTATTTGAAAGTAACAATCATTTCATTCCTTGCTTACATTGAGACATGATCACTTCTCTGTTTCTTTTCTGTGGGAATACTTGGTGAACAGACCTCCTAAATTAAACTAATTTGTAGCTGAATTCCTGGTGATTTTAGTATTTTTCACCCCCAAGAAAATCACTTGCGGATGGTTTTGGCCGACCCCTGCCATACAGCATCCTGTGGGATACCATCCAGTTTCAACTCCATCAATAACTATCATTTTGTAATCAATTACACTGCATTGTTGTGGTGTGGTTCCCATGCAACCAACTTTTCTTTTTTTTTTATAATCGGTTCATGACATGAAGCCTAGTTTGGTGATGTAAACATCAAACGAGCCTCCCTGTGTAGAGGCAAAGACGTGAATATTTAAACAGCTCAACTATATGATGAGCTGAACGCTGCAGCACCTCCATTTGTGCTATGAGATAATATTCTCAGTTCCTTTTCTGTGATGTGGACAGTAAGTTGAAATGGCTTGACACCAAGGACTAGTATTAGTGTCAGAACAGGAGACAACCTAGACAACTGCTGTAAGACAGTGTGAACTACAGTTACAGAAAAACAGAAAGGTGCATAGCTTTTGTGGTTCCTTATTTCACTGGATGGAACTTTTAGTCTGTTTTAGCTTCCAAAGAGTTGTATCCAAGATGGCGTAGCAGTGCAGTCGTGTATTCTGTAGTGCGTTCGTGTAAATAGCCAGTTTTTTTTTATTTTCCGTATATTTTTCTCAATCTCACTTTTCATCCTTCAACTAAATATACTTTCCTGCAACCCGCCTCACCCAATGTGGAACGGATTCTATTATTTCTTATACCTTTTTATCTAGAACTTCTGGCTGAAAGTAGACAGCTAGCCAGCTAACTAGCTATTTGCTATTAGCCACCGTTAGCGGTTTTCACCATTGTCCGTGGCCTGCACTACCTACCAGCCAGCTCTAGCCTATCGGCCAGCCTGCACAGCGCGCTATCGACGCAGAACATATCGGATTTTCTGCCGGAATCAATGGATGTTGTTATTGGCTAATCACCACTTTCCCGAAGCAAGCACCAGTTAGCCTTGAGCTAGCCTCAAGCCAGGCCCATCTCCCGGCTATCTACCTCTCTGTCAACCGGACGAGACCTCCTAGTGTCGACACGGCGCCCCGCCGATCCATCACGACTGGTCTGCCGACGTGATCGTCTGATGTGGTTTCAACAGGCTTCCCGTTGCGACGACCACGAAGAGCCATCTGCTAGCCCCGGCCCGCTAGCACACGCAATCAATAGCCGTGCCTCCAGCTCGCCTGTGCCGTATTCTACTCCTCCTCTGTTCCTCTGGTGATGTAGAGGTTAACCCAGGCCCTGTAGCCCCCAGTATCACTCCTGCTCCCCAGGCGCTATAATTTGCTGACTTCTGTAACCATAAAACCCTTGGTTTCTTGCATGTTAACATCAGAAGCTTCCTCCCTAAGTTTGAGTTATTCACTGCATTAGCACACTCCGCCAACCCTGATGTTCTAGCAGTGTCTGAATCCTGGCTTAGGAAGGCCACCAAAAACTCTGAAATTCCCATCCCCAACTACAACATTTTCCGTCTAGATAGAACTGCCGAAGGGGGCGGAGTTGCAATCTACTGTAGAGATCTATCATACTATCCAGGTCTGTGCCCAAACAGTTTGAGCTTCTAATTCTAAAAATCCACCATTCCAGAAATAAGGCTATCACTGTTGCCGCTTGCTACAGACCCCCCTCAGCCCACAGCTGTGCCCTGAACACCAAATGTGATTTGATTGCCCCCCATTTGTCCTCAGAGTTCGTACTGCTTGGTGACCTAAACTGGGATATGCTTAACACCCCGGCCACCCTACAATCTAAACTAGATGCCCTCAATCTTACACAAATTATCAAGGAACCTACCATGGGCACCCTCATAGATATCATCCTGAATAATTTACCCTCTAAATACACCTCCGCTGTCTTCAACCAGGATCTCTGCGATCACTGCCTCATTGTCTGCGTCCGTAATGGGACCGCGGTCAAACGACCACCCCTCATCACTGTCAAACGCTCCCTAAAACACTTCAGCAAGCAGGCCTTTCTAATTGACCTGGCCTGGGTATCCTGGATGGATATTGACCTCATTCCGTCAGTAGAGGATGCCTGGTTGTTCTTTAAAAGTGCTTTCCTCTCCATCTTAAATAAGCATGCCCCATTCAAAAAATTCAGAACTAAGAACAGATATAGCCCCTGGTTCACCCCCAGACTTGACTGCCCTTGACCAGCACAAAAACATCCTGTGGCATACTGCATTAGCATCGAACAGCCCCCGCGATATGCAACTTTTCAGGGAAGTCAGGAACCAATATACACAATCAGGAAAGCAAAGGCTAGCTTTTTCAAACAGAAATTTGCATCATGTAGCACTAACTCCAAAAGGTTTTGGGACACTGTAAAGTCCATGGAGAATAAGAGCACCTCCTCCCAGCTGCCCACTGCACTGAGGCTAGGAAACACTGTCACCACCGATTATTCCTGCCCTGCCTTTCTAAAGTTTTTGAAAGCCAAGTTAACAAACAGGTCACCGACCATTTCGAATCCCACCGTACCTTCTCCGCTACGCAATCCAGTTTCTGAGCTGGTCATGGGTGCACCTCAGCCACGCTCAAGGTCCTAAACTATATTATAACCGCGATCGATAAAAGACAGTACTGTGCAGCCGTCTTCATCGACCTGGCCAAGGCTTTCGACTCTGTCAACCACCGCATTCTTATTGGCAGACTAAATAGCCTTGGTTTCTCAAATGACTGCCTCGCCTGGTTCACCAACTACTTCTCAGATAGAGTTCAATGTGTAAAATCGGAGGGCCTGTTGTCTGGACCTCTGGCAGTCTCTATGGGGGTGCCACAGGGTTCAATTCTCGGGCCGACTCTATTCTCTGTGTATATCAATGATGTCGCTCTTGCTGCAGGTGACTCTCAGATCCACCTCTACGCAGACGACACCATTTTGTTTACATCTGGCCCTTCATTGGACGCTGTGTTAACAAACCTCCAAACAAGCTTCAATGCCATACAACACTCCTTCCGTAACCTCCAACTGCGCTTAAACACTAGTAAATCTAAATGCATGCTCTTCAATCGAACGCTGCTTGCACCCGCCCGCCCGACTAGAATCACTACTCTCGGCGAGTCTGACTTAGAATATGTGGACAACTACAAATACCTAGGTGTCTGGTTAGACCGTAAACTCTCCTTCCAGACTCACATTAAGCATCTCCAATCCAAAGTTAAATCTAGAATCGGCTTCCTATTTCGCAACAAAGCCTCCTTCACTCATGCTGCCAAACATGCCCTCGTAAAACTGACTATACTACCGATCCTTGACTTCGGCGATGTCATTTACAAAATAGCCTCCAACACTCTACTCAGCAAATTGGATGTAGTCTATCACAGTGCCATCCGTTTTGTCACCAAAGCCCCATATACTACCCACCATTGTGACCTGTGCGCTCTCGTTGGCTGGCCCTCACTACATATTCGTCGCCAAACCCACTGGCTCCAGGTCATCTATAAATCACTGCTAGGCAAATCCCCGCCTTATCTTAGCTCATTGATCACCATAGCAACACCCACCCGTAGTCTGCGCTCCAGCAGGTATATCTCACTGGTCATCCCCAAAGCCAACACCTCCTTTGGCCGCCATTCCTTCCAGTTCTCTGCTGATAATGACTGGAACGAACTGCAAAAATCTCTGAAGCTGGAGACTCTTATCTCCCTCACTAACTTTAAGCATCAGTTGTCAGAGCAGCTTACCGATCACTGCACCTATAAACAGCCATTCTGAAATTAGCCCACCCAACTACCTCATCCCCATATTGTTATTTATTTTGCTCATTTGCACCCAAGTATCTCTTTTTGCATATCATCTTCTGCACATCTATCATTCCAGTGTTAATACTAAATTGTAATTATTTTGCACTATGGCCTATTTATTGCCTTACCTCCATAACTTGCTACATTTGCACACACTGTATATAGATTTTCTATTGTGTTATTGACTGTATGTTTTGTTTTACCCCATATGTAACTCTGTGTTGATGTTATTTTTATCGCACTGCTTTGCTTTATCTTGGCCAGGTCGCAGTTGAAAATGAGAACTTGTTCTCAACTGGCTTACCTGGTTAAATAAAGGTGAAATAAAAATAAAAAATAAAAAATTATGGAGCTTTATATGTTGTTGTACTGCATCTTACTCTTCACATTGATACGCTCTGCTTTTATGTGGTAAAAAAACGATTTTATGATTTTATGTGTGATAAAGCTATTATACTTAAAATGGCAGGCAGCAGGGGGTTTCCTAAGACTTTATTAATGATAGAGTTAGAAGTGAATATTGCCTTCCTTGATTTATGTTTTATCCCTATGAATGGGACCGAATAACTTCAATTGTATTACATGTATGGTTAATCAAAGGACTCAAATCAAAGGGTATCATTGTGGTAAACACACTAATGTACCGTATAAGCTACAGTACAACATCAACTGAAGGAAAGAGTGAACCTGTGTTTTTCAAAGTCATGGTACTAAACTCAAGCAAAATCTGTGTCCCTCAAGGAAAAGTTTTCAAGCAAAATTTGTGTCCCTCAAGGAAAAGTTTTCAAGCAAAATCTGTCCCTCAAGGAAAGGTGTTCAATGACAATCCTGCTGAAGGACCGCACTCAATGGTAAAATATCATCTCCAACAGGGAGAGGAGCATCTCCAAGACATGTCCAAAGCCTTAGCTGGAACTAATCATGGCAGCCCTGAATACATTTCAACAGATTTGGAGGGAGGGAGAGAGAGAGAGAGAGAGAGAGAGAGAGAGAGAGAGAGAGAGAGAGAGAGAGAGAGAGAGAGAGAGAGAGAGAGCAAGCGAGAGAGAGAGAGAGAGGGAGCAAGCGAGCGAGAGAGAGCGAGCGAGCGAGCAGAGAGAGAGAGAGAGAGAGAGAGAGAGAGAGACGAGAGAGAGCGAGAGAGAGCGAGAGAGAGAGAGAGAGAGAGAGAGAGAGAGAGAGAGAGAGAGAGAGAGCGAGAGAGCACCTAGACAAAATCACAAGTTAAAAACCAGTTAAGAAATGTTCAAATGTGTCAATAGAAAATCATAAATCCATTGAGCAATCAAGAGGCCAAGCCAATCCAGACAGGTATTTGTTGGATAGTACACTGTCATAAAGCCGATCATTTTAATTAAACAGATGGCTTTATGAAATGAATTAATGAATACATAATCATTGTAGCATTTTTTTTATGTGTTCAAGAAGTGGAACAATTCATGTTTGATTGCTTTTTAGAATGAGCCATATCTCTGAGGTAAGCTTCGTATCGGACATGTGCCAATGATTTAATTTCACTCAGTTAATCAATTTGTTATGCTTTTCAAATGTTGGGGAGCAAGCACAAGCCTGCATTATATTCTCCATCTGCCTGTTGATAAAATATTGATAAAGGAAATAAAAACAACAATAACTTTTCGATCCTAATTTAGCTTCAATCCTGACTTTATGGTCATGTGAAATAACAATATAAATGTTCAATCCATTGGACATAGCTAAAGCCTGTGACATCAGCAGACTTACCACACACCACAGTCTCCTGGGACTGGGTTAATTAGAGGTTTGGAATCTGCAGCCATGGGTCACCGAGCTTTTATGCCTCTGTCACTTCCTATCCAGTCAATTGGATTGGACATATCCCAAGAACAACCTACAGACTTAGTTCTCCTCCTGCAAAAACAGGTCACGCTGAGTTTGCAGTATGTGGAATGATTATAATTATTGGGGGATCCAATGGGCACAGAATACTGGCCTCCTTTTGATTTGACCTGCAGACCCAGCCACTAGACATGGCTAGCACAACGGCCCACTCTCACAGACAGGGTCTGTTTGTTTCCTGCTCTAGTCAGGCTTGTCCTGGTGAGATAGAGGCCTCTGAACAAAATGTCATCCAAGGCTTTCTGGGTCTATGATTGTTGGATAAACATGATTGTGGGGTAAACATGGAGCAACTGGAATAATGAAACCGTATTGAAATGATGAATAACTCCCATGCAGACACTAAACCAGAAATACAATTATGGGGATTAAAAATAGGGAAGTAGTTCACGACATTGTCTTCTCCTTAAAAATAAACAAACAGGCTGTTGCTTTCCAACAAGGATTAGGATGTCTGAGTCTGAGGTTTCAGTCAGACAACAATCATCTGTACGGAATGCAAGCAGATTATTCATTAAGATATTGTTTCAAGTTCATTTTATATTAATGATAACATAATGACATGACATAAACCCAAAACAATGTTTCTAATAAACAAACAAACGCTAGGCCAGACTTTTCATAATCAGCTTCCTGCAGTCATGCTCATTAGCAAGGGAACACATTCCACTGACCTCTGTCTCTGTGTAGAGTTATATGCTGTACACACTCTGGATTACAATATATATTACATTTACATTTTAGTCGACACTCTTATCCAGAGCGACTTACAGTTAGTGCATACATTATTTTATATTTATCATATTGGCCCCCGGTGGGAATCGAACCCACAACCCTGGCGTTGCAAACGCCATGCTCTACCAACTGAGCTACATCCCAGCCGGCCAGTCCCTCCCCTACCCTGGGCCAATTGTGCACCGCCCCATGGGTCTCCCGGTCGCGGCCAGCTACGACAGAGCCTGGATTCGAAACAGGATCTCTAGTGGCACAGCTAACACTGCGATGCAGTGCCTTAGACCACTGCGCCAGTCGGGAGACAGAGTGGCATATTCTTACACATTCTTACTAATCTTGAAAATAAAATCACATCTCTGACTAGTAGAAAACCAGCTCCAAATCACAATCCATCCAGCTTGGTTCATTGTCTCTGTGTGTCGGCCTTCCGAATGCAACCTTGTCTATATGTGTGTGTCTGTCTACGGGCAGTGGTTCAGAACCTCTCCTACATGCAGTATGCAGGTCAGCGCAGTGGAGCTTCACTGTAGCTGTCGGAGGGTTGATGCCAAATGTATCATATTTCTGAATTCTGCATTTTTAGTCGTGCGAGGCAAAAGTGGAATGCTGACGCTGTGATTGACAAGCTGCTTTACCGAACGGATATTCGAATGGCGTGTTCCATATTCATGGCCTGATTTAAAATTCTAGAACTGTACATCAGTTGACTTCACAATATGAGGGAACGTATCCTATTCAACATCGCACAGAGTTGCCTTTGCGGAACGTTTTAATGTTCGTGATAACAAGGGTGGGTCCGTACACTACCGTGCTGTTAGGATGTTTTAGTTTGTCAGAAGTATCAATGGTTATGTTTGCGTCGTTAGGAAAACATTGGACGGTGGTGGACCTAAGTGGAAGTCTGGCCTATTATTTTACATGAAAAAAATGTTTCATGTGACTGTGAAAATTCCGTAACTCTGAGGGTTTCATGGACCCAATCCTGGTCCCCGGACTAAAAAAAAGCATGATCTATGTCCAGGAAACTAGCCCTAGACCGATCCCTTGCACTGAAGTGATAGCCTACAGTCATTGGTAGTTACAAATGCAGATTTGACAGTCATAGGTTTTCAAACACTAGTAACATACTGTGCCATGCTGTATAATCCAACTCAAAATGCTTTTTAAAAGTCAACTGGGTGTAGCAGCCTTAACATTACACTACAATACGACCCAGCAGCATTGCCCATATATTTCTACAAATCTACTTAAATTCAATCATCCACAACCAAATGGATTTTTGGCTTGGCTTGTTTACTAAACATTTGTTCAACATATTATAGTCTGTCCCCTAAGGCAACAGGAGTGATAATCTCTGCACGTACCCCATTGTTTGTTTTGTTTTATTGAGCAGCCTTAGGGCCCTTCACAGTACAGTACATTTTCACAGTGCACTAAGACTAATCGCTGTTTTCCATCTTGTGAGGTAACACTTAAGAACACACGTAGCAGCCCCTTTGTAAGCCGTCTCAACTGTCTGGGGCTGTGAAAGACGTGTGTCAGCCAGCTCCCCAGGCCAAACATGATGCGCGTGCCGCCATAAGTATTACGTTGGAGAAGAAATCTATGAGAGCAAATACTGCCACTGCAGTGTGCAAATGTCAGGGGTCTATCCATGGGAATGTTGAATGTTTTGGAGCCACGTTGAGAGTTCCTCTGGGTAGCTCTTCAGACAGTCTGCACGGGTGTATTTCTGGAGGGAAATGGGCTGGCAGCCACTACCAGTTATTGGAGCTACCTGATTTTATGTTTTAGTTTGCATGTGATGAAGTTGGACCTTGTGAGGGATGTGTAGGTCCTACAACTTTTCAAAAAGTCCCCCCCCCAAAAAAATAAATAATCCACAGTGATTATCTCATCTTTGGCTTTGAATAAATCTACAAGTGTGCTTGATCTAGTTCCTAAATGGCACAGCTAGGAGAGCTCAACGAAGTACCTTATAGTTGTTCTTTGAGTCATGAAAGTGCATTGAAATTACTTAGGAACTGTGCACACTTTGTAGAGGTGTGTGGCCATTTGGAGACACCAGTTAGTCCTCTCACTCAAACCCTTGTTTTGTCCTACATTTTCCAGGAAATAGTCATGTTACTGAATGTATCCAGAGTATTTTCCAAAAAGTACAGTAAATGTAAAATGCAGTGTAATGTTTGGATTCAGTCTTTTGACAGGTGAACTGTTGTGTCCTCGCCTTGGGTCTAATCATTTTCCCCATCATCTCCAAACTGTCCCCTTTCAGTTTCTACCATGGTTATGCACGTGCTTTTCATAGTTATTCTCTAAGAAACATTTAAATGTATCCCTATCCATATATGCAAAATTCCCGCGAGTCTAAAGGGTTAGTCAAACTGATCAGACACCCAGGAATAAACACAGGTTTACATTGAGCTAAGACTGACTGTAAGTAAATCAGGCCCCCTTTAACGTGTGTGAGCCTTGCACAATGTATCCCTGAGACCATTTACAATCTGACAAGTAACAATGAATGCCAGTAAACTTACTGCCCTGAAAGATAAACTTCATTCAAGCCTCTTTTGCCCGTCCTCTGTTTGAGCATGCCCCGGCATATCCCGCGGCGTATGCCCCGGAGCGAAAGCAAATAGCAAAACGGGAAGTCATTTAAAGAGTTTTCATTTAAAATGTGAAGGTCCTCGCCTAATAATAATCACCTAGGGGATTGTGGGTGATTAACTGTAATCACAGAAGAAGGGTATGTCATTAATGAGAGCTCATATTTTCCACTTTAAGATGTGTTGGGCGTGCTGGAATGTTTTCACACAGACTTTTATTTCATTATGCTTTATTCGTATCCCAGGTGGTTGTAAAAACCACACAATGTCATGTGTGGTGAATAATGACTGTGTACTGGTAAACAGACTAAATTAAAACAACAAAAAGTGTCTCCAAGGCCATAATTGTTTATATTCTACTTCCATATGGCATAGACTCATGAAGACAATAATGTATACAACCTTATACCGAGCATAGTACAAATTGATCTTCATCAACGAACTGAAAAATGTATTAAAATAATTAATTGAATCTTATATAGAGGACTTATTGCATTTGTCTTTTTTTTAATAATACAAATGTAATAATTAATCAAAGTTACCCTCTACGACGCCCTGTCTGGATTATCATAGCCTGATGCAGAATACCATTTCAGCAGGCACCATCCGAATGTCTTCAATACAAGATTACCAACTGACAAAGGTTTTTTGGGTTGCAGGCTGATTATTGACTGCAGGTAGAGATTAAAAAAGGGGGAACTGCAACATAGCTGACAGTTTGGTTATCTCTTTTGGACTAAATGTAAAATCATGGCCTGAATCCATCAACGGAGATTAACAAAATGTGAGCACATTATTGATGTCCTCTTGCTTTTTTTCGATTGGCAGAGAAATCAGTTGATTGACCTCCAATGCAGGCAGCAGGGTGAAATAAACTAATCCTGTAACCTAGCAAGGTAAGCATCCTAATCTACGAATGGAGGGGAGAGGAGTTACTCTTTATTGAACAAAACTGGCTAAATACGAAGGAGCTAATGATAAAGTGAAATGTGAGTTATGTGTAGGAAACACAGTGGGTAAATGGTGAAAACAATGAAAGTCATACAACTCTGCTACACCCACATCATTGATGCCTGAGGAAGCATGGTGGTGAATTCATGTATTGCCATCAAGCATCTACAATGTGATTCTAGCCATACAGGAAAAAACGTTCTAGAATAATTGTATTGTGAACCTATCAAAAGTCTAGTAAAAAGTTTAATATCAACAAACCTGGGGCAGTCTTGTGTCTTCTCTTTCCTTTGGAAAGTTTATGCAGCCACATTTTCACCCATCTGTGGAAACCATTTATGTTGTATTTATTTTTAACCAGCATAGTGGCATAGCGCCATCATTTGCATCCAAAATGGGTACACAGGATTTAGCTACCCGGTGACGAAATCACAGTCGACATTGGGATTGTTGAGGGAAAATTTGCCTTGACTAGAGGGTAGACCGAGGGGGACTTGCCAACATACGTGGGAAATGACAATGTCTCATGAATTTCTTGGCTGCTCCCATCTTTCAGAAACAGTTAACACCAAAGTTCACATGCGGACCTACAACACAACACGTACAGTGCCTTGCAAAAGTATTCGTCCCCCTTGGCTTTTTTCTATTTTGTTGTATTAAAACCTGTAATTTAAATGGATTTGTCTTTGGATTTCATGTAATGGATATACACAAAATAGTCAAAATTGGTGAAAAAATTTAAAAAAAGAAATAATGGAAAAGTGGTGCGTGCATATGTATTCACCCCCTTTGCTATGAAGCCCCTAAATAAGTGGTGCAACCAATTACCTTCAGAAGTCACATAATTAGTTCAATAAAGTCCACCTGTGTGCAATCTAAGTGTCAAATGATCTGTCACATTTTCTCAGTATATATACACCTGTTCTGAAAGGCCCCAGAGTCTGCAACACCACTAAGCAAGGGGCACCACCTAGCAAGTGGCACCATGAAGACCAAGGAGCTCTCCAAACAGGTCAGGGACAAAGTTGTGGAGAAGTACAGATCAGGGTTGGGTTATAAAGAAATATCCGAAACTTTGAACATCCCACAGAGCACCGTTAAATCCATTATTAAAAAATTGAGAGAATATGGCACTACAACAAACCTGCCAAGAGAGGGCCGCCCACCAAAGCTCACGGCCCAGGCAAGGAGGGCATTAATCAGAGAGTCAACAAAGAGACCAAAGATAACTCTGAAGGAGCTGCAAAGCTCCACAGCGTAGATTGGAGTATCTGTCCATAGGATCACTTTAAGCCGTACACTCCACAGAGCTGGGCTTTACGGAAGAGTGGGCAGAAAAAAAACATTGGTTAAAGAAAAACATAAGCAAACACGTTTGGTGTTCGCCAAACATACGGAAGAAGGTACTCTGATCAGATGAGACTAAAATTGAGCTTTTTGGCCATCAAGAAAAATGCTACGTCTGGCGCAAACCCAACACCTCTCATCAACCCGAGAACACCATCCCCACAGTGAAGCATGGTGGTGGCAGCATCATGCTGTTTTTCATCGGCAGGGACTGGGAAACTGGTCAGAATTGAAGGAATGATGGATGGCGCTAAATACAGGGAAATTCTTGAGGGAAACCTGTTTCAGTCTTCCAGAGATTTGAGACTGGGACGGAGGTTCACCTTCCAGCAGGACAATGACCCTAAGCATAGTGCTAAAGCAAACACTTGAGTGGTTTAAGGGGAAACATTTAAATGTATTGGAATGGCCTAGTCAAAGCCCAGACCTCAATCCAATTGAGAATCTGTGGTATGACTTAAAGATTGCTGTACACCAGCGGAACCCATCCAACTTGAAGGAGCTGGAGCAGTTTTGCCTTGAAGAATGGGCAAAAATCCCAGTGGCTAGATGTGCCAAGCTTATAGAGACATACCCCAAGAGACTTGCAGCTGTAATTGCTGCAAAAGGTGGCTCTACAAATATTGACTTTGGGGGTGAATAGTTAATCACGCTCAAGTTTTCTTTCTTTTTTTGTCTTATTTCTTGTTTATTTAACAATAACAAATATTTTGCATCTTCAAAGTGGTAGGCATGTTGTGTAAATCAACATTTTAATTCCAGGTTGTAAGGCAGCAAAATAGGAAAAATGCCAAGGAGGGTGAATACTTTCGCAAGCCACTGTAACCTTGCTAAGGTGGTAATGCCAATTTAATTTCCCCAGTTCTCCTGGGGGTAGTTGTACTAGTAGCTAGAGAGTTGTACTTGGTGTACTTTAAATACAGATGTGATGGAAATATTGGTACCCCAGGTGTCAAACACGTTTAACAGTTTACAGAGTGGTGCCATGAATCACAATGCAAAATTGTGTTTGACGCTGAAATCTTTGAATTGTTAAACTGCAAAATGTAACTTTGTGGGTGACCCGACCTAAATTTACATAGAATGTGTGTTACAGATCTGTCATTCTCATTGACAGCAAGTGTAGGAAGTGGTAGATATGTTCTATCTGCGCTATTTCTATACTTCCCCGTTCTTAAGTTTAGTTTTTGCATTTTTTACTTTCGTACTTTGTACAACAGCTTCAAACACCCGAAAATACAATATTTTTGGTTATGGAAAATATATTTCACAGTGGTTTAGATGGTACAATGATTCTACACCAGGGCTCTCCAGCCCTGTTCCTGGAGATCTACCATCCTGTAAGTTTTCATCACAACCCTAATCTAGCACACCTGAATGTAATAATTAGCTGGTTAATAAGCTGAACCAGGTTAGTTACAACCGGGGTTGGAGCGAAAACCTACAGGAGGGTAGCTCTCCAGGAGCAGAGTTGGAGACCGCTGCTCTACACTATACTTGCTTGTTTTGTCAGATAAACTGAAATTATGCGAACAATTAGAATTTTAGCAACCAGGAAATGGCGGAGTGATTCCTGAATAGTGCTTCTTAAAAAATAAAGACAGACAGGGAAGTCTATTCAATGATTACTATTTTTTTATTGTCATTTAGCAGACACTCTTATCCAGAGCGACTTACAGGAGCAATTAGGGTTAAGTGCCTTGCTTAAGGGTACATCGACAGATTTTTCCCCTTATCGGCTCGTGGATTAGAACCAGCGACCATTCGGTTACTGGCACAACACTCTTACCCACTAAGCTACCTGCAACTCAATAGTTTCTATTCAATGGTTACTATTCAATGGTTACTATTCAATGGTTACTATTCAATGGTTACTATTCAACGGTTACTATTGAATGGTTTTTGTAAATTGGTGAGATAAGACCATTGAAAACAGATTCTGCTGCTGCATTAACGAAATTCAGTGATCTCAGCTTTAATGTGAAAGCATTCAATAAACAACTGCTCCCTATAGCCCTATAGAGTAAATGATTAACAACTGCTCCCTATAGCCCTATAGAGTAAATGATTAACAACTGCTCCCTATAGCCCTATAGAGTGAATGATTAACACCTGCTCCCTATAGCCCTATAGAGTAAATGATTAACAACTGCTCCCTATAGCCCTATAGAGTAAATGATTAACAACTGCTCCCTATAGCCATATAGAGTAAATGATTAACAACTGCTCCCTATAGCCCTATAGAGTAAATGATTAACAACTGCTCCCTATAGCCCTATAGAGTAAATGATTAACAACTGCTCCCTATAGCCCTATAGAGTAAATTATTAACAACTGCTCCCTATAGCCCTATAGAGTAAATGATTACCAACTGCTCCCTATAGCCCTATAGAGTAAATGATTAACAACTGCTCCCTATAGCCCTATAGAGTAAATGATTAACAACTGCTCCCTATAGCCCTATAGAGTAAATGATAACCAACTGCTCCCCATAGCCCTATAGAGTAAATGATTAACAACTGCTCCCTATAGCCCTATAGAGTAAATGATTACCAACTGCTCCCTATAGCCCTATAGAGTAAATGATTAACAACTGCTCCCTATAGCCCTATAGAGTAAATGATTAACAACTGCTCCCTATAGCCCTATAGAGTAAATGATTACCAACTGCTCCCCTATAGCCCTATAGAGTAAATGATTACCAACTGCTCCCTATAGCCCTATAGAGTAAATGATTAACAACTGCTCCCTATAGCCCTATAGAGTAAATGATTAACAACTGCTCCCTATAGCCCTATAGAGTAAATGATAACCAACTGCTCCCCATAGCCCTATAGAGTAAATGATTAACAACTGCTCCCTATAGCCCTATAGAGTAAATGATTACCAACTGCTCCCTATAGCCCTATAGAGTAAATGATTAACAACTGCTCCCTATAGCCCTATAGAGTAAATGATTAACAACTGCTCCCTATAGCCCTATAGAGTAAATGATTACCAACTGCTCCCTATAGCCCTATAGAGTAAATGATTAACAACTGCTCCCTATAGCCCTATAGAGTAAATGATTAACAACTGCTCCCTATAGCCCTATAGAGTAAATGATTACCAACTGCTCCCTATAGCCCTATAGAGTAAATGATTAACAACTGCTCCCTATAGCCCTATAGAGTAAATGATTACCAACTGCTCCCTATAGCCCTATAGAGTGCATGCCCAGAAAGGTCAGCTTACCTGGTCCATTGGCTCTAGCTCTTTGCAGTAGGAAATGATGACTTGGGAGCGGCAGTAACCCAAAGGTTAGAGAGGTGTCCAGAGCTGACGGGGAAAAATCTAGAGTGAGTGAATAAACACATTCAGATGAATCATCAAGGTTGCACACTGCACAAGTGTATGTAAGGGGGGGCTAGATGTTCTTTAGCATGACATCATAACATGCTGCGATTCTCCATCAAGCACTAAAGAGGAACCACAAGGAATCTACATGTCACGCCCTGAATCAGGGGACTCGTATATGTTGAGTCAGGGTGTGTATGTTCTATGTTGTGTATTTCTATGTTGGTTTTTCTAGTATGTCTAGATCTATGTTGGCCTGTGTGGTTCCCAATCAGAGGCAGCTGTCGCTCGTTGTCTCTGATTGGGGCCCATACTTAGGCAGCCTATTGGCACTAGTGGGTTGTGGGATCTTGTTCCGTGTAAGGTATGTTGTTTGTGTGCTACCTTGGACTTCACGTTTCGTTTGTTGTTTTGGTTGTGTGTTTATTCGTTAAATAAACATGTTGGCATATCACGCTGCGCCTTGGTCCGTCCCGTCTATATATACGATCGTGACAGAAGATCCCACCAAACGAGGACCAAGCAGCGTGCCCAGGAAGAGCGTATAGCGATGTCACAGGTGGGCAAATGGTGGTCATGGGAGGAGATATTCGCGGGGAAAGGGCCATGGGCGAAGGTTAATGCCCAGGCAGGAGAGGAGAAACGGTGCCAACCGTGCCGACGACGGACACCCGAGAGGCAACCCCAAGAAACATTTTGGGGGGGGCACACGGTGTGGACGACGAGGCAGCAGGAGGCAGCGACAGGGCGGATCTGCAGGTTAGGAGAGGAGGCCACCAGGTTACGGGGGCTATTGGTTCAGAGGGAGCAGGAGTTATACAGTCAGAGGGAGGAGCTACAGGAGGCTAAAAGGGAGAAGGAAGGTGTAGAGGCACGGCGAGAGGAGCTGGTTAGGCAGCAGAAGGAGCGGGGGTTTATAAAGGAACCCAGTCCCGCTCCTCGCACCAAGCAAGTGGTGCGTGTCGCCAGTTCGGTCCGGCCCGTTCCTGCTCCCCGCACTAAGCCAGTGGTGCGTGTTCCCAGTACGGCCCGGCCCGTTCCTGCTCCTCGCATCAAGCCAGTGGTGTGCGTCGCCAGCCCGGTCCGGCCTGTTCCTGTCCCTCGCACCAAGCCAGTGGTGCGCGTCGCCAGCCCGGTCCGGCCTGTTCCTGTCCCTCGCACCAAACCAGTGGTGCGTGTCGCCAGCCCGGCCCGGCCTGTTCCTGCCCCTCGCACCAAACCAGTGGTGCGCGTCGCCAGCCCGGCCCGGCCTGTTCCTGCCCCTCGCACCAAACCAGTGGTGCGCGTCGCCAGCTCGGTCCGGCCTATTCCTGCCCCTCGCACCAAGCCAGTGGTGCGCGTCGCCAGTCCCGTACGGCCCGTTCCTGCTCCCCGCACCAAGCCAATGGTGTGTGTGTCCAGTCCGGCACGGCCCGTGCCTGTTCCACCGGTGCCTGGTCCGGCACCGGTCAGCTGCTCCACTCCGGAGCCAGAGCAATCCGCTCCACCGGGGTCCAGTCCAGCTCCGGTCAGCGGATCGACTCCGGATCCAGAGCACTCCGCTCCACCGGGGTCCAGTCCAGCTCCGGTCAGCCGCTCCACTCCGGAGCCAAAGCAGTCCGCTCCACCGGTGCCTGATCCAGCTCCGGTCAGCGGCTCCACTCCGGAGCCAGAGCAGTTCGATCCACCGTCGTCGGGTCCAGCTCCAGTCAGCGGTTCCAGTCCAGACCCAGACGTCAGCCCCTCTCCAGGTTCGGGGGTCTCCCACACCAGGGTCCAGACAAGGCTTGGTACGTCGTGGGAGGAAGGAGAGGGGAAGCAGCGTGCCGAGGTCCAGACCAGACCAGGGGCCCAACAGGGAGGCGAAGAGTGAGAGGTCGTCACGCCCCGAGCCGTATCCGCCTCCGAGGCGGAATGCCCACCCGGCCCCTACCCTGTTATGTTTAGGTGGCGCGGTCGGTGTCCGCACCTTTGGGGGGTACTGTCACGCCCTGACTCAGGGGACTCGTATATGTTGAGTCAGGGTGTGTAGTTTCTATGTTGTGTATATCTATGTTGTAGTTTCTATTATGTCTAGATCTATGTTGGCCTGTGTGGTTCCCAATCAGAGGCAGCTGTCGCTTGTTGTCTCTGATTGGGGACCATACTTAGGCAGCCAGATTCAAAAATTAGAATCTTTCAATTTAAATTATTATATAAATTCTTGCTACCA
Organism: Coregonus clupeaformis; assembly: GCF_020615455.1. Classification (NCBI taxonomy): domain Eukaryota; kingdom Metazoa; phylum Chordata; class Actinopteri; order Salmoniformes; family Salmonidae; genus Coregonus; species Coregonus clupeaformis. The sequence goes on from NC_059220.1 coordinate 46,677,872, forward strand.
ATAGAATGTTATTTATATGGGGGATACAATCTTCCCAGCTCTGCAGATATTTGCTGCGAAGAGACAGAATCATTAGATCATTTGTTTTGGTACTGTCCATTTGTAGCTTGTTTTTGGACACAGGTCCAGGAATGGCTAAAGGATTGCAATATTTACCTAGAGCTAACCCTGCAGATAGCATTACTGGGTGATCTGAAAAGTCATAGTCAATCAATCAATAATATAATAATAAAACATAACAGTTCAGTTGAAACATATATGGCAAATAGAAGTCATATATGGACGGTGTTAAGAGATAGATGGGAGGTGTTGAATGGAGTTGAAGGATGGGACTAATAACAACTAACAACAAAATAATAACAAGATAACTAATAATGTAAGCATACTGTGTCCATAATAAGTATATAGGTTGTATGTTGGGAGCTTTTGGGAAAGAGCACAGTTAGAAAGATATTGCATATTGTCACGATCGTTACATGATGAAGCGGACCAAGGCGCAGCGTGATAACCGTACATCTTTTATTGTACTGAATACACGATCAAAACAAAACAACAAACGATACGTGACGTCCTAGGTTATACACCAAAACAAACCTTACGGCACAAGATCCCACAATAAACTGTGCCAAACAGGCTGCCTAAGTATTGTCCCCAATCAGAGACAACGAGCCACAGCTGTCTCTGATTGGGAACCACCCTGGCCAACATAGAAATAAACGATCTAGAATGAAACACATAGAAAACCACACATAGAAAATCCACACCCTGGCTCAACATATAAGAGTCCCCAGAGGGCGTGACACATATAGAAGCAAACCGGATGGACATCATGAAAATGATCAGGTTGAGAGTAGAAGTTCAGGAGAAAGAAAAAAAATACATATATATATATATATATATATATATATATATATATATATATAATTATTGTAAAATTGACTGTGTCCATAAAATGTAGATAGTAAGTATCAGCTGGAAGTAGAGGCCTAAGCATTGTTGTTCACTAGTTTACCCCAAATAGGGAAAGGGTGGCGGGGTTGGAAAGTAATAAAGGGGAATATATATATAAAAAACATGGGGGATTGGAAGTGATGCAGACAATTACATTGATGGAAGTTACAATCTATCTGCAATATTAATCTGATCTACCCCCAAAAAAAAAAAAAAAAACATACATACTAAAATAAGAGAATATATGCTATTTGGGACTCAGTCTCAGTCATGTATATGTGGCCCATTTCAGGAAGTTGCAAGTCACGACTTCACAGGAGAGCCGTTTGAACGCTAAAACAAATAATAATCAAAATGCGTTTTTTGGCAGAAATGCCTTCTGGAACATTTGAACGTCATGTGCCTTGATAACAAACTTGGATGCGATCTGTAAATAGGAATACAGTTGTTAAAATACAAGCCCAGTCGGTTTAGCCACAGAAATAGACTGGAACCTTCCCGCTAGCCATGATTGGCTGAGATAATGAGTGGGTTGGACATGCCGAGAGATGAGTTTCAGATGTAGCATTTTGTGTCTATGAAATGAGCTACTCATTATGCGTAGATACACCTTCTACTGTAGTTTTTTCGAAAGATATAACGTTAGCCATGGAGAACTGCAAATAAATTGCTACTGCGCTCAGTAACGTTGCTGCCCTGAATTGATCAGGCATTACGGATTATGATTCATCGTTTAGCTAGCTGGCTACATGTCTAAACAAAAGACCCCAAGTTAAAGCTTACTGTTAGCTAAGCTAGCTGATGTTAGATGGCTGGCTTGCTATCTTAAATTATGTGTATGAGCTGTGTGTAGTGATATCTCAGAATGCCATTTTGCATTGCTAGTTATGGCCTAATGTTAGCTAGCTAGCTAACTAGCTAACATTGAGCCTATTTGGTTAACTTCAGCTAGCTATGACAATTGTTTTGTATTGTTAGCACAGGTTATTCTTCTTATCTAAACTTGGGAGGTGAATTGATGTTATGCAAGGTTGTAATGTCTTCTCATTTGTTTTAGTTTTTTCCTGTTTTACAGCTTCGATGCTCTGGAGCCTGGTGTTGTTGTCGCCAAGGAGCGTTCGGACTCAGTCGGGACCAGGTTTCAGCTGCTGCGCAACGCTGACGTCCTTCCTCCCATAGATGGTCTGCCTGGACAAGCACCACCTGGACTGGACATAACTAGACAAACTTGTTTTTTTGAGAAGATCAGGGAGTTTTGCGATGAAGAGGCTATGGACATCACATGCCCTGCGCCAAAGTCAAGGGCAGGACAGAAACAGGCTCTCCGAATATAGATTCCCTTGTTCACGCGTGGTTCGGACGGACCAGTTCATCACTGGGGGGCGAGTTCCCAGTCATCAGCACTATCTGCAGTGCCTTTATGGACATGCACATGACTCTCTCCTAACACACACGCCATACGTTGACTCTGTACCAGTACCCCGTCTATATAGCCTCACTACTGTTATTTTACTCCTGCTCTTTAATTATTTGTTATTTTTCAATTTTTCTTCTTTGTTATTTTTTACTTATCTATTTTTTACTCAACACTTATTTTTCTTAATACTGCATTGTTGGTTAAGGGCTTGTAAGTAAGAATTTCACTGTAAGGTCTACACCTGTTGTATTCGACACATGTGACAAATAAAATGTGATTTGATTTGCTACTATTTTATTGTATCCTGCTGCTCAGCCACTTTACCCCTGATTGTATGCATATAACTACCTCATCTATCACCAGCATCACTGATATTGTTATTGATATTGTTCTTGTACACACTGTATATTATTTTTAATTATATTGACACTATCTATTTTTGATTTTGCTACTATGCAAGTAACCATTTCGCTGTACTGTTTACACCTTCTTTGGAGATCCATCCACTTAGCAAGATGTGGCTGGGGGTTATAGCATTTATTTCACATTACCCATCAATTTAGACAAGTGTGTCTGGGTAAGCGCCATCAAATATTTATAAAATATTTTTGTCTGGTCACTTTCTGTTCACCTGGATTTTTTCCTTATTGTAGGCTACTACTTTTACAACTTTTAGTCTTAATCTTTACTACACTACTAACTTTCAGCACATGACCTCACATGTGAATCCTTAAAGAGATGGGTGGGGCTAAGGCTTAAGAGGGTGTGAATAATGCTGAATGGGTGTAGACAAAGGAGAGCTCTCCAGTAGGTACCAAAACAAGTTTATCAACCTTCAAAGCAGAATTACTTTCCCATAGTTCCTCAAAAATGCAGAATATGATATACCATTTCAAATGTTGCTACATAATACCAATTTGAGCTGGTTGGTCACATATGTACTCAAACTAGGAATAAAGCAGAATTGATATTCCCGGAAACCATACCCACTGGTAATGGAATAAACAATTAGGGATTGTTGCTACTAGGACAACGACTAAGGTTTTCCCCATGCAGTAAGCAGCTGACCCAATCCAGAATATATGGGAACAAGCTAGCATCAGTGCTTTTTGAAGAAGACACCTTAATCCAGGAGACAACTTGGTCCAATGTTGAGTTGTTGCATTTGGGAGGCACTTGGAAGGTTGCATCTAAAACACAAAATATCACATACAAATTACATCTATGTGTCCTTAACATCTGTATTTAAAAAATGTTCAAAATGAAAATGTGGTCTTTTAAAAAACAGTTTCCACTTCTATTTTCAATTTAGAAGATAATGCAGAGACAGAGAGAAACAAAGGATGAAGAATCAGGGGTGAATGTTTTGCAAACATAGATTTTAATTGAATGACTTACATTGGGGTATACCCAGGCAGCTCCAGACCAGTGGGATCTACTGCAAGAGTGAAAAAACGAATGATCTAGCTACCAAATCAGCTCTAGCTGTCTGCTGTCAGAAAACCCCAGGCCTAGCAACCTCACTACAAACATCTATGAACGAAGATAAGTACCTCGCTACGTGGTTATTCTGCGCTATACAGCTAATGTTAGCTGGCTAGAAACAAATGTAGCTGTTGCTTGACACAAATGAAGCTAACCAAAACAGTCACATACAGTGCACTCGGAAAAGTATTCAGACCTTTTTCCACATGTTGTTATGTTACAGCCTTGTTCTAAAAGTGATTAAATACAATTTTTTCCCTCATCAATCTACATACAATACTCCATAATTACAATGTGAAAACAGGTTTTTATAAAACTTTGCAAATGTGTCAAAAAATAAAATAAAATAAAAATACCTTATTTACATAAGTATTCAGACACTTTGCTATGAGACTCGAAATTGTTTCCATTGATCATCCCTGAGTTGTTTCTACAACTTGATTGGCGTTCACCTGTGGTCAATTCAATTGATTGGACATGATTTGGAAAGGCACACGGCTGTCTATTTAAGGTCCCACAGTTGACAGTGCATGTCAGAGCAAAAACCAAGGCATGAGGTCGAAGGAATTGTCCGTAGAGCTCCGAGACAGGATTGTGTCGAGGCACAGATCTGGGGAAGGGTACCAAAAATTTTTTGCAGCAATGAAGTTCCTCAAGAACACAGTGGCCTCCATCATTCTTAAATGGAAGAAGTTTGGAACCACCAAGACTCTTCCTAAAGCTGGCCGCCCAGCCAAACTGGGCAATTGGGGGAGAAGGACCTTGGTCAGGGAGATGACCAAGAACCCGATGGTCACTCTGACAGAGCTCCAGAGTTCCTCTGTGGAGATAGGAGAACCTTCCAGAAGAACAACCATCTCTGCAGCAGTCCACCAATCAGGACTTTATGGTAGAGTGGCCAGACGGAAACCACTCCTCAGTAAAAGGCACATGACAGCCCGCTTGGAGTTTACCAAAAGGCACCCAAAGGACTCAGACCATGAGAAACAAGATTCTCTGGTCTGATGAAAGCAATATTGAACTTGTTGGCCTGAATGACAAGCGTCACGTCTGGAGGAAACCTGGCACCATCCTTACGGTGAAGCATGGTGGTGGCAGCATCATGCTGTGGGTATGTTTTTCAGAGGCAGGGACTGGGAGACTAGTCAGGATCGAGGGAAAGATGAAAGGATCAAAGTACAGAGAGATCCTTGATGAAAACCTGCCCCAGAGTGCTCAGGACCTCAGACTGTGGGCGAAGATTCACCTTCCAACAGGACAATGACCCTAAGCACACTGCCAAGACAATGCAGGAGTGGCTTTGGGACAAGTCTCTGAATGTCCTTGAGTGGCCCAACCAGAGCCCGGACTTGAACCCGATCCTAACATCTCTGGAGAGACCTGAAAATAGCTCCTTGCTGAAAAAATACCTATTTTGGGGGGTGGGGGGGGCTGGGAGTTATAACAGTAACTGCGGTCATTTGGCTGACCAATAACTATCTTCCAAAATTCCATGAAAGTCACAGTCCCAACATACACCTGGTGAGAGACGTGTGCACGCAAATTAGTGGCAGTAACCGAAAGGTCGCTGGTTCTAATCCCCGAGCCGACTAGGTGAAAAATCTGTCGATGTGCCCTTGAGCAAGGCACTTAACCCTAATTGCTCCTGTAAGTCGCTCTGGATAAGAGCGTCTGCTAAATGACAAAAAAAATTAAAATTAAAATTAGCTAAGTAGCGACGTAGCTAACTCGCCAACGACGCTAGAAGACGCAGTGTATCAGGTACATTATTTACTACAATTTCAAACCAATAATCACTGGTTTTGGTATTGTTTCTTAGCATTTCATTACTGGGTTCTGGAATCCTATAGGCTCCAGGCTTACTATTGTAATGCGAGACTTGTAATTGACATTTTGTCCTTAGATTTTTAAGTTATTATTGCCTGTTGTAGACCTTAGAGAAATAAGCTTGTTTTAGTCAAAAACTCAGTAATCTGTGTGTTCTAGAATTCTTTGGGGTCTAAAGGGTTATTTACTAAGTTGCCATAAATAACCTTTAACCTTTAACCTTGTGTTTTATAGACATTTATACTATAGCACACTCTCTAGCAGACACCTGAGTTGATGCGTTGTGTTATCTTGCTTCAACAACTCTACTGTTGAATAGTTCAAGTAGTGTAGATTATTTGATAAACCCCTTTGTTTCTGGTATGGATCATGGCAATGCATGTTAAAGCCCCACATGTCATGGTAATACCAGGAATGAAAAAGAGCTGATGTATCTGGAGAGGCAACTTTGCAATTCCCTGATCCGTGGGGGTCTGCAGTAATGGCAGCGTCTGCACTCAGTCTCCTCCACACTGTCAGATCCACACAGAAATGGAAGGCTCATACTTACTATGCTCAAATGGTTTTGGAAATGAGACCCAGGCTGTTTTCTCAATTTGCAGCGTTAAAGGAAAATTCCACCTAAAAACTATATTTTGGTATTTGTTTAATAAGTCCATTGTTGACATAGTCCTAAAACGTTTTGTTTGTCAGCAATCATGTTGTCAAGATATGTAACTTTCAAAATACAGAAAACATCCCCGTACGATGCAAAATGCATCAGCATATGATTCAAAATGCGGCGTACAGGGTTGATTTCTGAATGTTGAAAGTTACATATCTTGAAAACTTGATTGCTGTCAAGCAAAACATTGTGGGACTATGTCAACAATGGACTAATTAAACAAATACCAAAATATAGTTTTTAAACAGTTCAAAGGCTAAATGCAGAGGCAAAGCACCCTCCGATCTGTCATTCAGTTGACCTTGTGTTTCAGGAAAGGGAATGAACTGGAAAATACTTCTGCATGGACATTTCCCAAAGTCAACTGTCATGCTGATGGTGATGATAAGGGAGGAGAGGACTGGTGTGGGTCCTATTTATCATTCAAGGCGATCTCTCTCTCTCTCTCTCTCTCTCTCTCTCTCTCTCTCTCTCTCTCTCTCTCTCTCTCTCTCGACACCCATCTCATTGGCTCCACACTAATGAGGCCACTTGAGTATATATTTCAATACCATCACTGAGTGAGATGCTAAATCGACAGTTATATCCACACGGCCATATTGGATTGACAAGTCCCTCAACCGAGAAGGAGACAAACTAGCCGGGGCGAAAAAGTAAAATGTCCTTTGAACTGAGATAATTTTTTAATTAATAATACTAGGTCCTTTCCTAAGGTTAATATTAAATCAAAACCATGGTTCAACCTACTAGCTAATATGGGTTCTCTCTGCTCTCCTTGGTAATGATAGGGTTTCACGTCCTCAAGGTAGAACCTTGGATAGCGATGGCACTGAATATCAAGCATCACTAATTTGGCCTAACGATTCAGTTGATAGCAGTGTGCTCGAAATACAAAAAACACCACACACTGTATCTATGCAAACCAAGGGCTTTTGACACTATGCACCATGTTTGACAGGTAGTGAACAAAATGGATAGCATGAGATACTCCTGGCGTAATTTCTCCATTATACACTCTTAGAAAACAAAGTGACTCAATCACCAGCACAACTTACATTTCCAAAAGGGTTCTTTGGCTGTCCCCATAGGAGAACCCTTTGAAGAAACCTTTTTGGTTGCAGGTAGAACCCTTTCTACAGAGGGTTCTACATGAAACCCAAAAGGGTTCTACCTGGAATCAAAAAGTGTTCTACCTGGAACCAAAAGGGTTCTCCTTTTGGAAGCGTAAGGTGCGCTGGTGATTGAGTCATGTTCTTATGATCAGTAGGAACAGTAAGCTGAAGGAGCTAAACAGTCAATTACCTTTATTACTGTAAAGAGCTAATCTGTCTGAGAAGACCTAGAGAGAAAAGGCGAAAGTTGCGTTCCAAAGGCACCCTATTCCAAATATAGTGCACTACTTTTGACCAGGGCACATATGTCCATGTGTAGGGAGCAGGGTGCCATCTGGGACACAGGGTACAACCTATTTTCTTTCTAAAAGGCTGATCTGATTAGACAGCTTTGTCTAGGTAAACAACTGTAAGGCAGGCATTTATTCATTCGCGTTGTGCTGAGAATCATTTGTTAATCAAGAGAAGTGACTGTAAGCTAATGGAGAAGAGATGTTAGTCACTTAATGTTTCAATCACAGTATTCACATACACATACTTAGCAGATGTTAGTGCGGGTGTATGCGAAATGCTTGTGTGACAGAAGTGGGTGTTACGAGGCGATAGTCATTTAGTTCAGTTACCGTTGCTTTCTTGGGTACAGGACCAATGCTGGATCTCTTGAAGCAAGTGGGGACAGCAGACTGGGAAGGGAGAGATTGAATATGTCCATAAAACACTCCAGCCAGCTGGTCTGAGCATGCTCTGAGGACGCGGCTAGGGATGCTGTCTGGGCCGGCAGCCTTGCGAGGGTCGACACGCTTAAATGTCTTACTCGCGTCGGCCACGGACAACGAGAGCCCACAGTCCTCAGGAGCGGCCTGCGTCGGTGGCACTGTGTTATCCTCAAAGCAGGCGAAGAAGGTGTTTAGCTTGTCCGGGAGCAAGACGTTGGTTGGTGTCCGCGACGTGGCTGGTTTTCCCTTCGTAATCCGTGATTGTCTGGAGTCCCTGCCACATATGTCTAGTACGTTGACCCAACTTTGCCGTCATCATCAAGAGATGATTTTGGTACGTTGTGTCTTGAGGCTGTGTTGAGTCATTAGCAAGTTAATTGTTGAACTGTTCTCCCACCAGCCACCATAGCAACCACAATCACTTAGTTCAGAACACTTAGGTCACGAAAGGCCAGTTTCCCGGACACAGATTAAGCCTTCGACTAAAAAAGCATGTTCAATAAAGATTCTCCATTGAGTTTGCTTTGTAGTCCAGGATTAGGTTTAATCTGTGTCCGGGATGTGGCCCCAGGAGTTGTGCTTATGATATGGACATTTCATATAGCATGCATTTAGTCAACCAGTTCCACATCTTTTACAGACACTTTCTGTCTCTAGTTTTTCTGGAGAGTTGGTTTCAAGAACTCTCAATAACCTTTCATAGAAAATAGCTTTTCAAATGAAAGCTTATGCATAATAATGTTGTTTTGTGTTGTACTTTATTATTAGAAGATTGTCGACATGCGGTACGTCACATTGTCTAACCTTGATTTGAGGGAAAGGAATGCAAATGTAAATCACATTTTTGTCCTGTAGAGATAAAACATGTCAATGTTGACTCCTTTTGAAGTACATTCAGTCAAACATTTAATATAAGAAACCGAACCATCTGGTAAATACACAGCATTCTTATTTCAAATTATTGTATTTGCTTTGTCAGCTCAAAGATACTTCTTCAGAACAACCCTCTTTTGAAGCAAACTTTTTTACCCTCCTAAATCCCAATTTGGAGACTCAACGTGGATGCAGAGAGTCCTTGTGGCTCTTGGTGTCTTAAGCACTTGATATGTGTGACTGGGAAAGCATGTCTTATCCTGTCTTACTGGAGCTTTCAAAGCACAAGCATGGGGAAAGGCAAGACAAGATAAGAAATAGTCTGTGTATAGCTCACACCAGGCAGGAGGAAAAGAGTGCGATAGAGACTATGTATAGCTCACACCAGGCAGGAGGAAAAGAGTGAGATAGAGACTGTGTATAGCTCACACCAGGCAGGAGGAATGGAGTGAGATAGAGACTGTGTAAAGCTCACACCAGGCAGGAGGAAAAGAGTGAGATAGAGACTGTGTATAGCTCACACCAGGCAGGAGGAATAGAGTGAGATAGAGACTGTGTATAGCTCACACCAGGCAGGAGGAAAAGAGTGAGATAGAGACTGTGTATAGCTCACACCAGGCAGGAGGAAAAGAGTGCGATAGAGACTGTGTATAGCTCACACCAGGCAGGAGGAAAAGAGTGAGATAGAGACTGTGTATAGCTCACACCAGGCAGGAGGAAAAGAGTGAGATAGAGACTGTGTAAAGCTCACACCAGGCAGGAGGAATAGAGTGAGATAGAGACTGTGTATAGCTCTCACCAGGCAGGAGGAAAAGAGTGAGATAGAGACTGTGTAAAGCTCACACCAGGCAGGAGGAAAAGAGTGAGATAGAGACTGTGTAAAGCTCACACCAGGCAGGAGGAAACGAGTGAGATAGAGACTGTGTATAGCTCACACCAGGCAGGAGGAATAGAGTGAGATAGAGACTGTGTATAGCTCACACCAGGCAGGAGGAAAAGAGTGAGATAGAGACTGTGTATAGCTCACACCAGGCAGGAGGAAAATAGTGAGATAGAGTCTGTGTATAGCTCACACCAGGCAGGAGGAAAAGAGTGAGATAGAGACTGTGTATAGCTCACACCAGGCAGGAGGAAAAGAGTGAGATAGACTGTGTAAAGCTCACACCAGGCAGGAGGAAAAGAGTGAGATAGAGACTGTGTATAGCTCACACCAGGCAGGAGGAAAAGAGTGAGATAGAGACTGTGTATAGCTCACACCAGGCAGGAGGAAAAGAGTGAGATAGAGACTTTGTATAGCTCACACCAGGCAGGAGGAAAAGAGTGAGATAGAAACTGTGTAAAGCTCACACCAGGCAGGAGGAAAATATTGAGATAGAGACTGTGTATAGCTCACACCAGGCAGGAGGAGAAGAGTGAGATAGAGACTGTGTAAAGCTCACACCAGGCAGGAGGAAAAGAGTGAGATAGAGACTGTGTACAGCTCACACCAGGCAGGATGAGCAGAGTGGGATAGAGACTGTGTATAGCTCACACCAGGCAGGAGGAAAAGAGTGCGATAGAGACTGTGTATAGCTCACACCAGGCAGGAGGAAAATAGTGAGATAGAGTCTGTGTATAGCTCACACCAGGCAGGAGGATCAGAGGAGTGCCTGTCAAAATGAATACTGAGAAATGTTTGAAGTCTCACCTTCTCAGTACAATTGCCTTTAATACATTACTGTAATGTAACTTCGCTTGGCTTAAGTATCACCCATTTATGAGCCCTTATTTAGTGTCAATCAAACACTTAAAGGGTAAGTTCAACCAAAACACCTCTGGACCCTTTATAACACTTGCCTGGCTGTTTGTCAGTACCCCAGACAGTTTTTAGGTCCATTGTTTGCGTATTTAGATTTCTGTATTTTTACATCGAAATGCTGAATTTCCAAAATTACCTAAAATGCATTTAAAAAAACGATGTATTTATTGTTACATAAACAACTGTTGGTGTCTCGGCATTGAATTGCCAAATCAATGTGTTGTTTAATGTAAAAAGTATAAAAAACAAAGACCTACTTTGTTGTAGCACAAAGTTCTTCCTTGTAGTCTGTAACCCTGTAGACTTCTCTTCTTCATGGTTCCAAGATGGATCATTACAGGAGGCGGGACGGAGGTGTGTCTTACTATTGGTCTTCAAGAAAGGAAGTCAGTAAACAAAGAGATGGTAGCTAGCTAGGCTAGTGGTTAGTAATCTCTGAAGTAAAGTAAGTGATGATAGCTAGCTAGGCTAGCTGTTAGTAATCTCTGAAGTAAAGTAAGAGATGATAGCTAGCTAGGCTAGCGGTTAGTAATCTCTGAAGTAAAGTAAGAGGTGGTAGCTAGCTAGGCTAGCGGTTGGTAATCTCTGAAGTAAAGTAAGAGATGATAGCTAGCTAGACTAGTGGTTAGTAATCTCTGAAGTAAAGTAAGATATGATAGCTTGCTAGGCTAGCGGTTAGTAATCTCTGAAGTAAAGTAAGAGATGATAGCTAGCTAGGCTAGCAGTTAGTAATCTCTGAAGTAAAGTAAGAGATGATAGCTAGCTAGGCTAGCGGTTAGTAATCTCTGAAGTAAAGTAAGAGATGATAGCTAGCTAGGCTAGTGGTTAGTAATCTCTGAAGTAAAATAAGAGATGATAGCTAGCTAGGCTAGTGGTTAGTAATCTCTGAAGTAAAGTAATGCTAGGCAAATAACGTTGGCCAAAATGAAGTGCAATAATGTTCCGGTCAGATTCAAATACACTAGACATTTCCACTCTATTCCTGACCGCGATAGAGCTTTGTGTCAGGAATGGCTGCAGGCCATCCGGCATCCTGCTTATGGTGTCGACACGACACCTGGAGTCATTCACCAGCTGCAGTTGACCGTGTCCAGTGATCAGTTTGAAACCGGGTTCTGTTCCCACCACCTTTCCACCATGGACAGGAAGACTCCAACCATTCAAGGTATGTTGCTAGCTAACTAAGTTGCTAACACCTATAGCTAGTCACCACAAAGTCATTCATAACGTTATTTGTTCACCATTCCTTGAACGAGTTTGTGTTTTTAGCTTAGCTACTACTGTAACCGTAACGTTATCCTGTCCTACTGACTGTTTTGTTTATTTAGCTTTGTGATGCAATTCCCTTTTTAACATTATGATGTTACTGATAAGAAATAGTATATTATTTTCTACTAGGCATCACAGTTTTCTGTAGTGCTATTGGTTGCATAAAATGACTTCCCTAGTTAGGGTCCATGAGTAGGACACAGCGCTAGCCAGAGTATATAGATAAATATATGTCTCTGGCCCTTGTTGGGGCATGAGTTGTAATGACAACAACCTAGCCCAACCTTTACATTATTTCGATTTAAAACATTTAGAATATCAGCCCTGAATTGAGATGTAATGACTGACTCTGTTTTCTACCAGCCAACATCACCAATCCCTATTTCTGTTTCTATCTGCCTGGGAGGGAATGGAGGAAGGAAAGGGGTGGTGGAACAGATATGAGGATAGGACAATGAACCATACTGTCTCGGATTTGATCTTTGTTACATTTCTCACATCTTCTATCTTTGTATATTTTTCAAAGGGGCGACCCAGTGTTCCTCCGCTCATGCCTCCTCCAATCATTGTTCAGGAGGATGCAAGGGAAGACTAATCAGGACAATTACACATATTCCAGTAGATACAGAAGCCGTGTGGAGTATTCCAAATAGGCCAAGGACTGGGTAGAGAAGAGTGTCTGAACAGAAGACATTCAACTTTAGAACCCGATTGGTCCAACAGGCTGTCAATCAACTTTAGAACCCGATTGGTCCAGCAGGCTGTCAATCAACTTTAGAACCCGATTGGTCCAGCAGGCTGTCAATCAACTTTAGAACCCGATTGGTCCAGCAGGCTGTCAATCAACTTTAGAACCCGATTGGTCCAGCAGGCTGTTAAGCAGCGGGAAGATAAACAGGTCTTACACAAAGACCCAGACTTCAAAGTGACCCACCAGACCTACCTCCCAACGTCGCCCCGGTTGAAAAACCAACCAAGGAGGAGCTGGTGGCAAAACTTTTCAGCCTAACTTTGCAACTGATTTCAGCTAGCCTAATGATGGCAGTGTGATGTTGTGGAACGCCATCAATAACATGTCATGTAATCATTGTTGTCTGCGTGCAGTGAGACTGCTATGCACACCACCTGGAACGGCACCATACCGGTAAACTCATGGGCATAGACATCACAAAGAATAGAACAGGCTTGGAACCTCTAACCCTGACAAGTTGACTGGTCAACTCATAGGTACAATTGCAATGGCTGCCTGGTGTTGTCATCAAATCAAATTGTACTTGTCACATGCTTCATAAACCGCAGGGGGAGACCAGCCGTGAAATTCTTACTTACGGCTCCTTCCCAACAACGCAGAGAGAAAGAAAATAGAGAGATAATAGAAAAGTAAAACATGTAATAATAAAAGTAATAATAAATCCACAGTGAGTAACAATAACTTGGCTATATACACGGGGTACCAGTACTGAGTCGATGTGCAGGGGTACGAGGTAATAACTTGGCTATATACACGGGGTACAAGTACTGAGTCGATGTGCAGGGGTACGAGGTAATAACTTGGCTATATACACGGGGTACCAGTACTGAGTCGATGTGCAGGGGTACGAGGTAATAACTTGGCTATATACACGGGGTACCAGTACTGAGTCGATGTGCAGGGGTACGAGGTAATAACTTGGCTATATACACAGGGTACCAGTACTGAGTCGATTTACAGGGGTACAAGGTAATAACTTGGTTATATACACAGGGTACCAGTACCGAGCCGATGTGCAGGGGTACGAGGTAATAACTTGGCTATATACACGGGGTACCAGTACTGAGTCGATGTGCAGGGGTACGAGGTAATAACTTGGCTATAGACACGGGGTACCAGTATCGAGTCGATTTACAGGGGTACGAGGTAATAACTTGGCTATATACACGGGGTACCAGTACTGAGTCGATTTACAGGGGTACGAGGTAATAACTTGGCTATATACACGGGGTACCAGTACTGAGTCGATGTGCAGGGGTACGAGGTAATAACTTGGCTATATACACGGGGTACCAGTACCGAGCCCATGTGCAGGGGTACGAGGTAATTGTGGTAGATATGTATAACTAACTAGGAATAAAGTGACTGATAGTAAACAGCAGCAGTATGTGATGAATCAGAAAAGTTGGTTAACTGTTCTAAACAAAAATATCAACGCAACATGAAATGTCTTGGTCCCATGTTTCATGAGCTGAAATAAATCATCCCAATAATGTGAAATCCATAGATTAGGGCCTAATGAATTTATTTAAATTGACTGATTTGCTAATATGAACGTTAACTCAGTAAAATCTTTGAAATTGTTGCATGTTGCGCTTTTTTTCAGTATATTTATCAGTCTCATGGCTTGGGGGTAGAAGCTGTTCAGGGTCCTGTTTATTCCAGACTTGGCGCATCGGTACTGTTTGCCATGCGTGATACAATAATTTTCATGGTAATGTTGAATGTTTATTCAAATGATGCTAATTGATTTGACTCATGCAATGGAATGTATTTTTTTTGTAATGTCAGTTGAGTTGCTTCAACAAATTTGCTCAGTGCCCTTTTTGGGCACTGAGCAAATTTCAGGTGTGCTGAGCACAAACTTGAACATTGTGGAAATTCTGTGCAACTTCCGGCACGCGTTTACTGTGAACACTGAGGCTGTACCCGCTTTAATTTACTGTTTTAACAGTGGCCAAGTAGGCTACTGTGACTATTTGATCATAATGTAGGCCTACCAGAGTGGCCTACCATCAAAAACAATGGGGATGCATCCCATAACAATGCATCCCATAATATTTTAACATGGAAATAGCTGTTCTATCATTCAGCCTACAGTAGCAGCCAACTTGTGCTGTTCAATGTAGGTCTACATTCCATGAGACTTTTGAAAAAAACATGAAGGGCTTGACATTAACCTGTTTATCCACTTGTCCTTCAGACAAGGAGGTGACTGAAAATGTTGTTGTGTTGTTTGATGCAGGAAACCACTTTTTCAAAATAAAATGCATCATTATCGCATACCATTATTACAGAGAATCAGACAAATTATGATACCCTTTGCCTATTGGCTACTTAGCTTATTCAAGCCTGTCTCAAATTACAACACTGTCCCTTTAAGACTCTTTAACTGACTGGCTTTTCAAAGATGTCTAGAAATGCACACACGTTTTGTGCTCTTGTAGGAAACAATCACTCCCCCATTGCTGACTACAAATGATCTATAACTGGGCTAATAATTCACTAACTAGCAAAGGATATGAACAAATGTGCACACATGGCTACATGTAGCTCTCGCTTTGATCTCAAAACAAGGCATCTACTCATGACCGCTTTTATGGCAATGGTCGATTAGCATATAGGCCTACTGCAGCTCTGATTGGTTATGGCACAACAACTGAGTCGTACCTGTCAATGCAATAGAATCCTACTCCGATGTGTTCTGCCCTACAATAAAAATCTCTTGCATAGTTAGTTTTGCATACCAAGTCTTGCATAGTTCGTTTCGTTTCGGTGTGCTGCGTTGGAAGTGGCTAATATTGCTTTGATTCGATCACAATTTCCAGAGTAGAGCGAAACGTTGATAGTGTTAACTAATGGGTGAAAACTCATGAAAGTTGAGTGAAGTTCAATCTCGTGCTTCTCTGCGAGGCTGTTATTTCTTCCGCACAGCAGTCCCTCACGTTCGCAGTTTAGAGGGAACAGTGATCACAGCACAGATTGATGGGTACACTTCATGCTTTTACTTCATGCTTTTACTTCTTGCTTTGCTCCTTTGTGTACACTCGCAATGGCTGGCAGTCCACCCATTATGCCATCATTCTCTTGAATGGGAACACACGTTCTATTCAATGAGGGGATTCGATGAATCTGACCCAGGCGCACGGATAGGCGTGTTTTTTACCAGGTTAACTTTCGGAACCAGGCTGCCTCCCAGGTGTGAGCCACAACATGGAGTAATGAGTAGGATTCTGTGGGAAGATCTGAATTGCACACTCCTCGTGTACTGTCCCTTCATCTCCTCCTCAAAACACGTTGGATGAGAAAGCCAGAGGTCCGCGAAGAGTATCTAATTGGGATCTTCCCTGTGTTTTATTTAACCCTACGGTTCCTATAGAGCTACAGCCCTATAGGTTTTCAATCCAACCCAACCCTAACCAAGCTCACCCGTTGGAGAGAAAACCTTCAAAGAAAACCTTCAATCTTTGTAAATCCCTGGTCTAACTAATGCTGAGTGACTTTGTGAATGGCATAATAACTATGTAATTGTTTTTAAATAACATGAAATAGTTTATTTAAAAAAAATGTGAACTACAATGTTATTTCTTGAAAATGTTATTTGTATAAGACGCTAGGAGCCTCCACAACTTCCTGGAAACCAATGTAGCTGCTGTTGGGATCAGGGTAGTTGGATGCAATTGAGGCTGGCAGTGCCTGTCGTTGGCCTCCACATAGATGTTCTCCCCTCAGCATCCACTCCAGGGTGATCCGATAAGAGACCAGTCTGTATTGTCTAGAGACACGGAACATAAATACACGACAATGTTTTATACAATAGTCAAGACAATACTGTAAATAGGCCTATACAACATCTAATATAACAGGCTCAGAGATCATTAAGCATATTAAAGTATATGCCATATCGATGATGACACAATACATTTACGTTGAGATAATTTAGCAGATATTTATTCAGAGTGACTAACAGCAGCAGTTAAGATTAAACGCCTTGCCCATGGGCACATAGACAGATTTTATCACCTTGTCGGCTCGGGAATTCGAACCAGCAACCTTTCGGATACTGGCCCAAAACCAGTGGCGGCTCCTGAAAAAATTCTCAGGAGGGGCAATTTTTCTGATGATTTAGGTGACCTACACACATTTAAAAAAAGATATGTCCAGCAACAACATGAAGACAGGGGCAGCATATAAGTCAATACCAGAAGCATTTATTGACTGATCTCAAAAGTGTTGGCTTACCAGGGTTGGTGGAGCCCTCAGTTTCATCTTTGCCTCGCAAAGCTAACTCAAACACTCCGCAAAACTTCACACACTGGATTAGCCGGCTGAGGATGTGGCGGTTCTTGCTAATGTCGTAGTAAATATATTTGTTATAGTGAATATGGAATATGATATGTTGAGTAAAATGTTGTGCTAAGATCTATTTAGGTCAGGAGCTGGTTATAAGTTATGTTCCTATCCAATAACAATGGACAAAAGGGTCCTATCTTGTCAGCCTTGTCAGCAGGTGGCCAAGGACAACACCCACGCCATAGGCCTCTCAGTTCTTCCAACTCACGAGTTCTTGCTCTGAGGACACACACACACACAAACACACACACACACACACATCATCACTGTTAAACACACACACACACACATCATCACTGTTAAACACACACACACACACACACACACACAAAAATCCCCTCTCTTAGGCTGAACATTTGAAGACAGAGAACCCGACTCAGAGCCAATGCAACAGTGACAGTAGCCTGGAGGGGACCTCGCCCAACTCATCAGGACCAATCAGAAGATCAGAACTACTAGATTGAACCTACTTCATTTATTGCATAAAATGTCTGCACACAATGTTTCGGGGCTCTCTTCAGATAATAATAATAATAATAATAATAATATGCCATTTAGCAGACGCTTTTATCCAAAGCGACTTACAGTCATGCGTGCATACATTTTTGTGTATGGGTGGTCCCGGGGATCGAACCCACTACCTTGGCGTTACAAGCACCATGCTCTACCAGCTGAGCTACAGAAAGTGGATACTCATGGATGCGCATTGCAATTGTAAAATGTCAACACAATTGGAGACACCACGTCATTTTTGGAGACATGTTATTGACAGTAAACTATTGTAGATGCGACTGCTAACTAAATAAAACATTTTAGCTGGCTAGCTAATCATCTTAGCTAAATGTGGGGCAAACAATTCAGTTATTTACCGTTAATTTGAGGGATTGGGGTGAAAGAAATCGAGTTACATAGTGATACTTTACGATATACTGTATTGACAATATCGCAATATTTTAGCGCTAGTTGGCTGTACCTGCACCAAAACACCATTATTGTTCCTTCATAGCTTGTTCTCAATCTTTTCACATTGGGAGCCAATTTGTTTTCAGCACTTTTATTTCCATGACTGATCAAAACTCGTTCTCATGGCTTTCTGATCCCTCTGCAACAGACATATGGTGCGCAATAAAATCACAGTATCGAATCGCAATACGTATAGAATCATGAGACTCGCAATGCTGATGCATATATCTTATCGTGAGGTTCCTGGCAATTCCCAGCCCAAGTTCATTTGCCACAACAAATCTCTTCGCTAGCAAACGCAATGTGTCTCCAGCAATGTTTACTTTTTTGACGTTCTATGGCATCTCCACTTTCCAAGCATATATGACCACATGTAATATTTTGGTAAGTGATGCAAATAGTGAACTATGTAGGGCCAGGATGTAAAATATATGTAGCTGCAGCAATTTCTCTTATCTGATATGGTAAGTAATGGGGCTTGATTTATAGCTCCCTAAGAGTTTGACGAACGGGTCCGTGAACGCGATTGCAGATATCTTTACCTCTGAATAAACTGCCTTATATTATACAATTATCCACCTTGTCCAAAAGTCTCTACTTTTTCTCCGTTCTCCAGTAAACTTGTTTTATCAACAATAGTAAGGTTCAATGACACAGAAAGCAGTTCAATGTCGGGGTACAGTCGCTCTCTTACCAGGATCGCGGTCCGCTCTGACCAGGGTGAAGGTGGCCGGCTCCACCTCTCTGCCAGCAGCGTTTTCATTATTTAGTCCGTTCGTAGCGGGTATGTACACGATCAACAAGATCAGTCCAAAACCGAAGATCAGTCCAAAGCAGAATGTTTGCAGAATGTTTGTAAACTAAGTCTACAAATTAAAAACATAAAATAACGCCACACTGCAGGTCGCAACATAGACGCTGATAGCCGCCATTGTCTTAGTTACGTTCAACGTTACGTCACGTATGACGAAAGCGCGTAAGTGCATGCACACAGACACCCATAGAGAATGTATTGAAAGCTTTGAAATGTGAAAAAATAGATTTTACATGACAGGCTATGAGAGACTTCTGGGCGATTTTCAACCTGACTGAAATCGCCCAAAAAACGGGCGGGGCCATTTGAAGCACGACTTTAGCCTGATTTGACATTTAGTGGCTGGCAGATCAGACGTGAACACTGATAACTGCTGTTGCCGTGATATAATTTTTTATAAATTTATAAAAAAAAAATATATTTATTTTTTATTTTTTATAATTGATTAGAAAAAAAATCCCTTCCTTTTCCCGTTTGGCAGTGCGTCGCCCATATCGCCCTATTGAACAAGCCGTCCCTGCCCAAAACTTTAACCAAAAGGCTAACGTGCCGGTGTATACTATCGGTGTCTCTCTTGTGGTTGTATACAGGAAGACTGTATAGCCAACTCATTGTTCAAAGGGTGTTAGTGGTCAAGTGTGAGGCTGTTTTTCTTCCTCTTGTGTGTGGGTTTACAGAATAGATTGTGAAGTACATGTCCCATACATTCTATTTCTAAGGCACGCATCCACTCATTATAGACGCTGTACACCTAGCCAGCATGTCATCATGGTCTGACACACTTAAAGGGGACTAAAGTAGCCAGTTACATTATGGGGTGTAGGTAGGATACTGGAAAATAAAGATGGAAGGCTGTCATTAGGTAGACTATACAGATGGAAGGCTGTCATTAGGTAGACTATACAGATGGAAGGCTGTCATTAGGTAGACTATACAGATGGAAGGCTGTCATTAGGTAGACTATACAGATGGAAGGCTGTCATTAGGTAGACTATACAGATGGAAGGCTGTCATTAGGTAGACTATACAGATGGAAGGCTGTCATTAGGTAGACTATACAGATGGAAGGCTGTCATTAGGTAGACTATACAGATGGAAGGCTGTCATTACATAGACTATACAGATGGAAGGCTGTCATTAGGTAGACTATACAGATGGAAGGCTGTCATTAGGTAGACTATACAGATGGAAGGCTGTCATTAGGTAGACTATACAGATGGAAGGCTGTCATTAGGTAGACTATACAGATGGAAGGCTGTCATTAGGTAGACTATACAGATGGAAGGCTGTCATTAGGTAGACTATACAGATGGAAGGCTGTCATTAGGTAGACTATACAGATGGAAGGCTGTCATTACATAGACTATACAGATGGAAGGCAGTCATTAGGTAGACTATACAGATGGAAGGCTGTCATTAGGTAGATTATACAGATGGAAGGCTGTCATTAGGTAGACTATACAGATGGAAGGCTGTCATTAGGTAGACTATACAGATGGAAGGCTGTCATTAGGTAGACTATACAGATGGAAGGCTGTCATTACATAGACTATACAGATGGAAGGCTGTCATTAGGTAGACTATACAGATGGAAGGCTGTCATTAGGTAGACTATACAGATGGAAGGCTGTCATTACATAGACTATACAGATGGAAGGCTGTCATTAGGTAGACTATACAGATGGAAGGCTGTCATTAGATAGACTATACAGATGGAAGGCTGTCATTAGGTAGAATATACAGATGGAAGGCTGTCATTAGGTAGACTATACAGATGGAAGGCTGTCATTACATAGACTATACAGATGGAAGGCTGTCATTACATAGACTATACAGATGGAAGGCTGTCATTACATAGACTATACAGATGGAAGGCTGTCATTAGGTAGACTATACAGATGGAAGGCTATCATTAGGTAGACTATACAGATGGAAGGCTGTCATTAGGTAGACTATACAGATGGAAGGCTGTCATTACATAGACTATACAGATGGAAGGCTGTCATTACATAGACTATACAGATGGAAGGCTGTCATTACATAGACTATACAGATGGAAGGCTATCATTAGGTAGACTATACAGATGGAAGGCTGTTATTAGGTAGACTATACAGATGGAAGGCTGTCATTAGGTAGACTATACAGATGGAAGGCTGTCATTACATAGACTATACAGATGGAAGGCTGTTATTAGGTAGACTATACAGATGGAAGGCTGTCATTAGGTAGACTATACAGATGGAAGGCTGTCATTACATAGACTATACAGATGGAAGGCAGTCATTAGGTAGACTATACAGATGGAAGGCTGTCATTAGGTAGACTATACAGATGGAAGGCTGTCATTAGGTAGACTATACAGATGGAAGGCTGTCATTAGGTAGACTATACAGATGGAAGGCTGTCATTAGGTAGACTATACAGATGGAAGGCTGTCATTACATAGACTATACAGATGGAAGGCTGTCATTAGGTAGACTATACAGATGGAAGGCTGTCATTAGGTAGACTATACAGATGGAAGGCTGTCATTACATAGACTATACAGATGGAAGGCTGTCATTAGGTAGACTATACAGATGGAAGGCTGTCATTACATAGACTATACAGATGGAAGGCTGTCATTAGGTAGACTATACAGATGGAAGGCTGTCATTAGGTAGACTATACAGATGGAAGGCTGTCATTAGGTAGACTATACAGATGGAAGGCTGTCATTACATAGACTATACAGATGGAAGGCTGTCATTAGGTAGACTATACAGATGGAAGGCTGTCATTACATAGACTATACAGATGGAAGGCTGTCATTAGGTAGACTATACAGATGGAAGGCTGTCATTAGGTATACTATACAGATGGAAGGCTGTCATTAGGTAGACTATACAGATGGAAGGATGTCATTAGGTAGACTATACAGATGGAAGGCTGTCATTACATAGACTATACAGATGGAAGGCTGTCATTAGGTAGACTATACAGATGGAAGGCTGTCATTACATAGACTATACAGATGGAAGGCTGTCATTAGGTAGACTATACAGATGGAAGGCTGTCATTACATAGACTATACAGATGGAAGGCTGTCATTAGGTAGACTATACAGATGGAAGGCTGTCATTAGGTAGACTATACCTGGTACTCCCAGTATATAGCCATGTTATTACCTGGTACTCCCTGTATAGAGCCATGTTATTACCTGGTACTCCCTGTATATAGCCATGTTATTACCTGGTACTCCCTGTATATAGCCATGTTATTACCTGGTACTCCCTGTATATAGCCATGTTATTACCTGGTACTTCCTGTATATAGCCATGTTATTACCTGGTACTCCCTGTATATAACCATGTTATTACCTGGTACTCCCTGTATATAGCCATGTTATTACCTGGTACTCCCTGTATATAGCCATGTTATTACCTGGTACTCCCTGTATATAACCATGTTATTACCTGGTACTACCTGTATATACCCATGTTATTACCTGGTACTCCCTGTATATACCCATGTTATTACCTGGTACTCCCTGTATATTACCTGGTACTCCCTGTATATAGCCATGTTATTACCTGGTACTTCCTGTATATAGCCATGTTATTACATGGTACTCTCTGTATATAGCCATGTTATTACCTGGTACTCCCTGTATATAACCATGTTATTACCTGGTACTCCCTGTATATAGCCATGTTATTACCTGGTACTCCCTGTATATAACCATGTTATTACCTGGTACTCCCTGTATATAGCCATGTTATTACCTGGTACTCCCTGTATATAGCCATGTTATTACCTGGTACTCCCTGTATATACCCATGTTATTACCAGGTACTCCCTGTATATAGCCATGTTATTACCTGGTACTCCCTGTGTATACCCATGTTATTTCCTGGTACTCCCTGTATATTAACTGCTACTCCCTGTATATAGCCATGTTATTACCTGGTACTCCCTGTATATAACCATGTTATTACCTGGTACTCCCTGTATATAGCCATGTTATTACCTGGTACTCCCTGTATATAACCATGTTATTACCTGGTACTCCCTGTATATAGCCATGTTATTACCTGGTACTCCCTGTATATAGCCATGTTATTACCTGGTACTCCCTGTATATACCCATGTTATTACCAGGTACTCCCTGTATATAGTCATGTTATTACCTGGTACTCCCTGTATATACCCATGTTATTACCTGGTACTCCCTGTATATTACCTGGTACTCCCTGTTTATAGCCATGTTATTACCTGGTACTCCCTGCATATAACCATGTTATTACCTGGTACTCTCTGTATAGAGCCATGTTATTACCTGGTACTCCCTGTATATTGCCATGTTATTACCTGGTACTCCCTGTATATAACCATGTTATTACCTGGTGCTCCCTGTATATAACCATGTTATTACCTGGTACTCCCTGTATATAACCATGTTATTACCTGGTACTCCCTGTATATTGCCATGTTATTACCTGGTACTCCCTGTATATTACCTGGTACTCCCTGTATATAGCCATGTTATTACCTGGTACTCCCTGTATATTACCTGGTACTCCCTGTATATAGCCATTTTATTACCTGGTACTCCCTGTATATAGCCATGTTATTACCTGGTACTCCCTGTATATAACCATGTTATTACCTGGTACTCCCTGTATATAACCATGTTATTACCTTGTACTCTCTGTATAGAGCCATGTTATTACCTGGTACTCCCTGTATATAGCCATGTTATTATCTGGTACTTCCTGTATAAAGCCATGTTATTACCTGGTACTCCCTGTATATAGCCATGTTATTACCTGGTACTCCCTGTATATAGCCATGTTATTACCTGGTACTCCCTGTATATAGCCATGTAATTACCTGGTACTCCCTGTATATAGCCATGTTATTACCTGGTACTCCCTGTATATAACCATGTTATTACCTGGTACTCCCTGTATATAACCACGTTATTACCTGGTACTCCCTGTATATAGTCATGTCATTACCTGGTACTCCCTGTATATAGCCATGTTATTACCTGGTGCTCCCTTTATATTTCCTGGTACTCCCTGTATATAGCCATGTTATTACCTGGTACTCCCTGTATAGAGCCATGTTATTACCTGGTACTCCTTGTATATACCCATGTGTTTACCTGGTACTCCCTGTATATAGCCATGTTATTACCTGGTACTCCCTGTATATAGCCATGTTATTACCTGGTACACCCTGTATATAACCATGTTATTACCTGGTACTCCCTGTATATAACCATGTTATTACCTTGTACTCTCTGTATAGAGCCATGTTATTACCTGGTACTCCCTGTATATAGCCATGTTATTACCTGGTACTTCCTGTATATAGCCATGTTATTACCTGGTACTCCCTGTATATAGCCATGTTATTACCTGGTACTCCTGTATATAGCCATGTTATTACCTGGTACTCCCTGTATATAGCCATGTAATTACCTGGTACTCCCTTTATATAGCCATGTTATTACCTGGTACTCCCTGTATATAACCATGTTATTACCTGGTACTCCCTGTATATAACCATGTTATTACCTGGTACTCCCCTGTATATAGTCATGTCATTACCTGGTACTCCCTGTATATAGCCATGTTATTACCTGGTGCTCCCTTTATATTTCCTGGTACTCCCTGTATATAGCCATGTTATTACCTGGTACTCCCTGTATATAGCCATGTTATTACCTGGTACTCCCTGTATATAGCCATGTTATTACCTGGTACTCCCTGTATATAACCATGTTATTACCTGGTACTCCCTGCATATAACCATGTTATTACCTGGTACTCCCTGTATATAACCATGTTATTACCTGGTACTCCCTATATATGCCCATGTTATTACCTGCTACTCCCTGTATATAACCATGTTATTACCTGGTACTCCCTGTATATTGCCATGTTATTACCTGGTACTCCCTGTATATTACCTGGTACTCCCTGTATATAGCCATGCTATTACCTGGTACTCCCTGTATATTACCTGGTACTCCCTCTAAATAGCCATGTTATTACCTGGTACTCCCTGTATATAGCCATGTTATTACCTGGTACACCCTGTATATAACCATGTTATTACCTGGTACTCCCTGTATATAACCATGTTATTACCTTGTACTCTCTGTATAGAGCCATGTTATTACCTGGTACTCCCTGTATATAGCCATGTTATTACCTGGTACTTCCTGTATATAGCCATGTTATTACCTGGTACTCCCTGTATATAGCCATGTTATTACCTGGTACTCCCTGTATATAGCCATGTTATTACCTGGTACTCCCTGTATATAGCCATGTAATTACCTGGTACTCCCTGTATATAGCCATGTTATTACCTGGTACTCCCTGTATATAACCATGTTATTACCTGGTACTCCCTGTATATAACCATGTTATTACCTGGTACTCCCTGTATATAGTCATGTCATTACCTGGTACTCCCTGTATATAGCCATGTTATTACCTGGTGCTCCCTTTATATTTCCTGGTACTCCCTGTATATAGCCATGTTATTACCTGGTACTCCCTGTATATAGCCATGTTATTACCTGGTACTCCCTGTATATAGCCATGTTATTACCTGGTACTCCCTGTATATAACCATGTTATTACCTGGTACTCCCTGCATATAACCATGTTATTACCTGGTACTCCCTGTATATAACCATGTTATTACCTGGTACTCCCTATATATGCCCATGTTATTACCTGCTACTCCCTGTATATAACCATGTTATTACCTGGTACTCCCTGTATATTGCCATGTTATTACCTGGTACTCCCTGTATATTACCTGGTACTCCCTGTATATAGCCATGCTATTACCTGGTACTCCCTGTATATTACCTGGTACTCCCTCTAAATAGCCATGTTATTACCTGGTACTCCCTGTATATTACCTGGTACTCCTTGTAAATAGCCATGTTATTACCTGGTACTCCCTGTATATAGCCATGTTATTACCTGGTACTCCCTGTATATAGCCATGTTATTACCTGGTACTCCCTGTATATAACCATGTTATTACCTGGTACTCCCTGTATATAGTCATGTCATTACCTGGTACTTCCTGTATATAGCCATGTTATTACCTGGTACTCCCTGTATATAACCATGTTATTACCTGGTACTCCCTGTATATAGCCATGTTATTACCTGGTACTCCCTGTATATAACCATGCTATTTCCTGGTACTCCCTGTATATTACCTGGTACTCCTGTATATACCCATGTTATTACATGGTACTCACTGTATATTACCTGGTACTCCCTGTATATAACCATGTCATTAACTGCTACTCCTGTATATAGCCATGTTATTACCTGGTACTCCCTGTATATACCCATGTTATTTCCTGGTACTCCCTGTATATTACCTGGTTCTCCCTGTTTATAGCCATGTTATTACCTGGTACTCCCTGTACATAGCCATGTTATTACCTGGTACTCCCTGTATATAACCATGTTATTACCTGGTACTCTCTGTATAGAGTCATGTTATTACCTGGTACTCCCTGTATATAGCCATGTTATTACCTGGTACTCCCTGTATTTAACCATGTTATTACCTGGTACTCCCTGTATATAGCCATGTTATTACCTGGTACTCCCTGTATATAGCCATGTTATTACCTGGTACTCCCTGTATATAACCATGTTATTACCTTGTACTCTCTGTATAGAGCCATGTTATTACCTGGTACTCCCTGTATATAGCCATGTTATTACCTTTTACTTCCTGTATATAGCCATGTTATTTCCTGGTACTCCCTGTATATAGCCATGTTATTACCTGGTACTCCCTGTATATAGCCATGTTATTACCTGGTACTCCCTGTATATAGCCATGTAATTACCTGGTACTCCCTGTATATAGCCATGTTATTACCTGGTACTCCCTGTATATAACCATGTTATTACCTGGTACTCCCTGTATATAGTCATGTCATTACCTGGTACTCCCTGTATATAGCCATGTTATTACCTGGTGCTCCCTTTATATTTCCTGGTACTCCCTGTATATAGCCATGTTATTACCTGGTACTCCCTGTATATAGCCATGTTATTACCTGGTACTCCCTGTATATAGCCATGTTATTACCTGGTACTCCCTGTATATAACCATGTTATTACCTGGTACTCCCTGCATATAACCATGTTATTACCTGGTACTCCCTGTATATAACCATGTTATTACCTGGTACTCCCTATATGTACCCATGTTATTACCTGGTACTCCCTGTATATAACCATGTTATTACCTGGTACTCCCTGTATATTGCCATGTTATTACCTGGTACTCCCTGTATATAACCTGGTACTCCCTGTATATAGCCATGTTATTACCTGGTACTCCCTGTATATTACCTGGTACTCCCTGTATATAGCCATGTTATTACCTGGTACTCCCTGTATATAGCCATGTTATTACCTGGTACTCCCTGTATATAGCCATGTTATTACCTGGTACTCCCTGTATATAACCATGTTATTACCTGGTACTCCCTGTACATAGTCATGTCATTACCTGGTACTTCCTGTATATAGCCATGTTATTACCTGGTACTCCCTGTATATAACCATGTTATTACCTGGTACTCCCTGTATATAGCCATGTTATTACCTGGTACTCCCTGTATATAACCATGCTATTTCCTGGTACTCCCTGTATATTACCTGGTACTCCCTGTATATACCCATGTTATTACATGGTACTCACTGTATATTACCTGGTACTCCCTGTATATAACCATGTCATTAACTGCTACTCCCTGTATATAGCCATGTTATTACCTGGTACTCCCTGTATATACCCATGTTATTTCCTGGTACTCCCTGTATATTACCTGGTTCTCCCTGTTTATAGCCATGTTATTACCTGGTACTCCCTGTACATAGCCATGTTATTACCTGGTACTCCCTGTATATAACCATGTTATTACCTGGTACTCTCTGTATAGAGCCATGTTATTACCTGGTACTCCCTGTATATAGCCATGTTATTACCTGGTACTCCCTGTATATAACCATGTTATTACCTGGTACTCCCTGTATATAACCATGTTATTACCTGGTACTCTCTGTATAGAGCCATGTTATTACCTGGTACTCCCTGTATATAGCCATGTTATTACCTGGTACTCCCTGTATATAGCCATGTTATTACCTGGTACTCCCTGTATATAACCATGTTATTACCTGATACTCCCTGTATATAGCCATGTTATTACCTGGTACTCCCTGTATATAGCCATGTTATTACCTGGTACTCCCTGTATATAGCCATGTTATTACCTAGTACTCCCTGTATATAGCCATGTTATTACCTGATGCTCCCTGTATATAACCATGTTATTACCTGGTACTCCCTGTATATAGCCATGTTATTACCTGGTACTCCCTGTATATAACCATGTTATTACCTGGTACTCCCTGTATATAGCCATGTTATTACCTGGTACTCCCTGTATATAGCCATCTTATTACCTGGTACTCCCTGTATATAGCCATGTTATTACATGGTACTCCCTGTATATAGCCATGTTATTACCTGGTACTCCCTGTATATAACCATGTTATTACCTGGTACTCCCTGTATATAGCCATGTTATTACCTGGTACTCCCTGTATATAACCATGTTATTACCTGGTACTCCCTGTTTATAGCCATGTTATTTTCATTGGTTATTGTTATTCATTCTTCACAGTGTATTTAATATGCCATTTAGCAGACGCTTTTATCCAAAGCGACTTACAGTCATGCGTGCATAATTCTTTTTGTGTATGGGTGGTCCCGGGGATCAAACCCACTACCTTGGCGTTACAAGCGCCGTGCTCTACCAGCTGAGCTACAGAGGACCATTTATTCCTTGTTTCTTTATGTCTATTTCTATTTTTGTATTCTTTATCTTTACCTCTGCATAGTTGGAAAAGGAACCATAAGTATACATTTATTACACTGTTAGTCTACACCTGTTGTTTACGAAGCATGAGACAAATAACATTTGATTTGAAAATAAATAAACTGGTTGAAGTAAAGAAGTACTTGAAAATGACCAATGTGTTCCTATTCACTCTATTTTCCAGACTGTGTATACTGACAGTGACGGTGACATAATGTCAGTCATTCTACAACTAACTCATTATCAGTATCAATGATTCACATCGACTGAGATAGAAAAGATTTATCAAATGAATATGCATGATGCTAACAACATATCTTTTGAGCTGCGGCATAAGGGATTTGTGATGCTCCATGAGTAAACCATTTCCAATTATCCCTAAGGTGATAACTATGCAGTGGTAGCATGCTAGTAAATTAGACAAACCTCCAAGTCAACTCTCCAAGGCACAGCTAGTCACATTTCTTTATTATTTTCTGTAGCCAGTGGAGCTTGTTATATGCTCCCTATAGCTCATGGTGCTTTGGTGCCTCTTGGAATGAGTGTGCTTAATATTGTGAAGTAATAACAGGACTTTATGAATGAACTCTGACTTATTTTCCCCACCTCAGTGTTTCTCTTTACATCAGCAACACTCAATGTATTTTCTCAAATGCAAAATGGTACATTTACATCATCACATACTGTAATAAGTTGACATTAATGGTTGGCTAAGATGAAAATGATCTTATTCTTTCCATATTAACTAACTTTAGTTATTTCAGTTCATGTGTTATTCAATGGAGATGAAATTGCACAATGTTGCATCATCAAAATATATGAATAATACAAAAATACAATTCCTTGAAGTAGAAGTAATGGTCATGAATGTTTGAAGGCCATCTAGACTACTTGTTGGTGGGGGTGCTTTAGACTCTGTCTTCTCTCTACCCTAACAAACTCTTTACAAACTCACCTGCTGAAATCGTAGAGGAAACAGAGCCCCTTCTTTCAAATTGAGTTTCTGGAGAGAGAGAGAGAGAGAGAGAGAGAGAGAGAGAGAGAGAGAGAGAGAGAGAGAGAGAGAGAGAGAGAGAGAGAGAGAGAGAGAGAGAGAGAGAGAGAGAGAGAGAGAGAGAGAGAGAGAGAGAGAGAGAGAGAGAGAGAGAGAGAGACAGAGAGAGAGAGAGACAGAGACAGAGACAGAGACAGAGACAGAGACAGAGACAGAGACAGAGACAGAGAGAGAGAGAGAGAGAGAGAGAGAGAGAGAGAGAGAGAGAACTTTGGTCAGTATACATGCTGACAGGAGTGACATTTCTATCCTTCTTTGGCTGACAGCAACCTGTTGTTACTGACTATTCTCAATATTTAATGTACATCACCCCTGTCATAAGCACCTGGCTGATATTTTCATTTGTCAAAAGTGAGTCATACAAGTGTTTGAGCAACCTTTAATTGGCAGGAGCCTTCTGAGCCAACAGAGCTGCCAAACGGACACATTTCACAAACAAAGAATGGCAGTTATGCCCGTTAGAAGACACTATCCATTTAAATATTTGAACTATCAAACAATTAGTTAACATATTGTATTAAGCATATGTAAACATAGTTTTTCAGAAAAGCAGTCATTAAATCAATTCGACAACCATCCACCATATAACAGGGAAATCTACTATAAAATATGTTCTTACTTTCTTCAAATGATATGAGTTTAAACCTTTAGCTGGATTATTTCTGTAGAACTACACAGGTTTAAACATTCAGTACTTTACTTTGGAGGTCTGTAACTCTGTACACTACTTTCCCAGAGTGTGTGAGGCCTGAGAAACAAGGTGAAATGGAAATGTTAGAGAAACACTTTTATATAACACATTCATTTTTAAAGATATAGTTTGCAACAGCACCTATTCGTCACCAGGCCGCTTGCTTGAAAGCCATTACTGTAATGTTACATTTTCACAGATTATTTATTCATCTGGTGACGAGGTGCAAGAAGCCACCTTGAAGAGAACATAGCTAGTGTAGGTACGTCTGCATCTCCATATGCGGGGTTCAAGACAGGCCCAGGTAACAGGCAGTAATGGCTCTTTTCACCTTATATCCACATCCCCTTGGTTTCCATTGTTGAAGCTGTCAACATCTGACAGTCTTTCAGACACTCTGGGCAACAGCATCCTCCAGATATGAGCCCTTGTGATCTTCACTGGGAGTAAACTGAAAGCTGTTGCCAATCTGTGAAAAGAAACCTGGTTTCTCCTTGATAATTAGATTGAGCATCTTGGTTAACGTTGTAAAGGACTGTAATTGAACACAATTAACCTATAGAATATATAGAAAAGTAATGTGTTTGAGTGAAGGGAACCTGTGTTACTAACCTGGCATCTGAATTGATTGACCTGCGCTTGACATGAAGAAGATGGAATTATATTGTGCTTGCTTGCGTTTGTGCGTCAGCATGCTGTGTAAGGAGTAATGCCTTTCAGGGACTTACTGTACTTTCTCTGCTGTTAGGGACTTACCATACTTTCTCTGCTGTTAGGGACTTACCGTACTTTCTCTGCTGTTAGGGACTTACCGTACTTTCTCTGCTGTCAGGGACTTACCGTAGTTTCTCTGCTGTTAGGGACTTACCGTAGTTTCTCTGCTGTTAGGGACTTACCGTGCTTTCTCTGCAGTATTTCTACCAAAGGTTTCAAAGCAAAAACAGAATGCACAGTACATCACCAAACAAATCAGAAGTCGCTGAAGCCATATTCATCCAATCACTGCTGTAGATAATAAATCCAGGCCTGAGTCATCCAATCAGTGCTGTAGACAACACTTCTAGGCCTGAGTCATCCAATCAGTGCTGTACACAATACTTCCAGGCCTGAGTCACATTAAAGCAAATGAGTCAGAACAGACTGCAGAATAATGTTTGAGTTACAGTATCGTCAAGGCTTGAACTGAGAGGCTGTTTTATCTTCTTTTCTAATTATCTTTTGGAGGAATTTTACATTTTTAAAATTTAAAGTATAACAAAAACACAAGCACAGTGTGTGCTTATTTGGCATCGTTTGATAAAAAAAATAAAAACATGCTAAAGGGCTTGTAATGATAATCACTAAATCTCTCTCACACCAGAAATTCATTTTAAAATCTACTACATTTCAATATCAATATTCTATTTTTGAGAGGACGGACTGGCCAGACTGGTTCAATATTTAACTTTGACTAGCAAATATTAATGTCTGCAAGATAATAGCGTGGGAGAAAGGGGTGGGGTAGTGGTAGGATGTTGAGCAGGGTAGGGGTAGAGGAGTGGTAGGATGTTGAGCAGGGTAGGAGTAGAGGAGTGGTAGGATGTTGAGCAGGGTAGGGGTAGAGGAGTGGTAGGATAGTGGGCAGGGAACAAGAGTGGTAGGGTGGTGGGCAGTAGAGGAGTGGTAGGATGTTGAGCAGGGTAGGGGTAGAGGAGTGGTAGGATGTTGAGCAGGGTAGGGGTAGAGGAGTGGTAGGATGTTGAGCAGGGTAGGGGTAGAGGAGTGGTAGGATGGTGGGCAGTAGAGGAGTGGTAGGATGTTGAGCAGGGTAGGAATAGAGGAGTGGTAGGATGGTGGGCAGTAGAGGAGTGGTAGGATGTTGAGCAGGGTAGGAATAGAGGAGTGGTAGGATGTTGAGCAGGGTAGGGGTAGAGGAGTGGTAGGATAGTGGGCAGGGAACAGGAGTGGTAGGATAGTGGGCAGTAGATGAGTGGTAGTATGTTGGCAGGGTAAGGGTAGAGAGGGTAGTGGTAGAGAGGGTAGTGGTAGAGAGGGTAGTGGTAGAGAGGGTAGTGGTAGAGAGGTTAAGGGAAGAGAGGGTAAGGTTAGAGAGGGTAGTGGTAGAGAGGGTAAGGATAGAGAGAGTAGTGGTAGAGAGGGTAAGGGTAGAGAGGGTTGTGGTAGAGAGGGTAAGGGTAGAGAGGGTAAGGGTAGAGAGGGTAGTGGTAGAGAGGGTAAGGGTAGAGAGGGTAGTGGTAGAGAGGGTAAGGGAAAAGAGGTTAGTGGTAGAGAGGGTAGTGGTAGAGAGGGTAGTGGTAGAGAGGGTTGGTGTAGAGAGGGTAGTGGTAGAGAGGGTAAGGGTAGAGAGGGTAGTGGTTGAGAGGGTAAGGGTAGAGAGGGTAGTGGTAGAGAGGGTAGTGGTAGAGAGGGTAGTGGTAGAGAGGGTTGTGGTAGAGATGGTTGTGGTAGAGAGGGTAGTGGTAGAGAGGGTAAGGGAAAAGAGGTTAGTGGTAGAGAGGGTAAGGGTAGAGAGGGTTGTGGTAGAGAGGGTAGTGGTAGAGAGGGTAGTGGTAGAGAGGGTAAGGGTAGAGAGGGTAAGGGTAGAGAGGGTAGTGGTAGAGAGGGTAGTGGTAGAGAGGGTAGTGGTAGAGAGGGTTGTGGTAGAGATGGTTGTGGTAGAGAGGGTAGTGGTAGAGAGGGTAAGGGAAAAGAGGTTAGTGGTAGAGAGGGTAAGGGTAGAGAGGGTTGTGGTAGAGAGGGTAGTGGTAGAGAGGGTAGTGGTAGAGAGGGTAAGGGTAGAGAGGGTAGTGGTAGAGAGGGTAAGGGAAGAGAGGGTAAGGGTAGAGAGGGTAGTGGTAGAGAGGGTAGTGGTAGAGAGGGTAGTGGTAGAGAGGGTTGTGGTAGAGATGGTTGTGGTAGAGAGGGTAGTGGTAGAGAGGGTAAGGGAAAAGAGGTTAGTGGTAGAGAGGGTAAGGGTAGAGAGGGTTGTGGTAGAGAGGGTAGTGGTAGAGAGGGTAGTGGTAGAGAGGGTAGTGGTAGAGAGGGTAAGGGTAGAGAGGGTAGTGGTAGAGAGGGTAAGGGAAGAGAGGGTAAGGTTAGAGAGGGTAGTGGTAGAGAGTGTAGTGGTAGAGAGGGTAAGGGTAGAGAGGGTTAGGGAATAGAGGGTAGTGGTAGAGAGGGTAAGGGTAGAGAGGGTAGTGGTAGAGATGGTAGTGGTAGAGAGGGTAAGGGAAGAGAGGGTAGTGGTAGAGAGGGTAGTGGTAGAGATGGTAAGGGTAGAGAGGGTAGTCATGGAGAGGGTAAGTTTAGAGAGGGTAGTGGTAGAGAGGGTAGTGGTAGAGAGGGTAGTGGTAGAGATGGTAAGCTTAGAGAGGGTAGTGGTAGAGATGGTAAGGGTAGAGAGGGTAGTGGTAGAGATGGTAAGCTTAGAGAGGGTAGTGGTAGAGAGGGTAAGGGTAGAGAGGGTAGGGGTAGAGAGGGTAGTGGTAGAGAGGGTAGTGGTAGAGAGGGTAGTGGTAGAGAGGGTAAGGTTAGAGAGGGTAGTCGTAGAGAGGGTAAGCTTAGAGAGGGTAGTGGTAGAGATGGTAAGGGTAGAGAGGGTAAGGGTAGAGAGGGTAGTGGTAGAGAGGGTAGTGGTAGAGATGGTAAGGGTAGAGATGGTAAGGGTAGAGAGGGTAGTGGTAGAGATGGTAAGGGTAGAGAGGGTAAGGGTAGAGAGTGTAAGGGTAGAGAGGGTAAGCTTAGAGAGGGTAGTGGTAGAGATGGTAAGGGTAGAGAGGGTAGTGGTAGAGAGGGTAGTGGTAGAGAGGGTAGTGGTAGAGATGGTAAGGGTAGAGATGGTAAGGGTAGAGAGGGTAGTGGTAGAGAGGGTAAGGGTAGAGAGGGTAGTGGTAGAGAGGGTAAGGGTAGAGAGGGTAGTGGTAGAGAGGGTAGTGGTAGAGAGGGTAGTGGTAGAGAGGGTAAGGGTAGAGAGGATAAGGGTAAAGAGGGTAGTGGTAGAGAGGGTAGTGGTAGAGAGGGTAGTGGTAGAGAGGGTAGTGGTAGAGAGGGTAGTGGTAGAGATGGTAAGGGTAGAGATGGTAAGGGTAGAGAGGGTAGTGGTAGAGAGGGTAAGGGTAGAGAGGGTAGTGGTAGAGAGGGTAAGGGTAGAGAGGGTAGTGGTAGAGATGGTAAGGGTAGAGAGGGTAGTGGTAGAGAGGGTAGTGGTAGAGAGGGTAGTGGTAGAGAGGGTAGTGGTAGAGAGGGTAGTGGTAGAGAGGGTAGTGGTAGAGAGGGTAGTGGTAGAGAGGGTAAGGGTAGAGAGGGTAGTGGTAGAGAGGGTAGTGGTAGAGAGGGTAGTGGTAGAGAGGGTAGTGGTAGAGAGGGTAGTGGTAGAGAGGGTAGTGGTAGAGAGGGTAAGGGTAGAGAGGGTAGTGGTAGAGAGGGTAAGGGTAGAGAGGGTAGTGGTAGAGAGGGTAAGGGTAGAGAGGGTAATGGTAGAGAGGGTAGTGGTAGAGAGGGTAGTGGTAGAGATGGTAAGGGTAGAGAGGGTAGTGGTAGAGAGGGTAGTGGTAGAGAGGGTAGTGGTAGAGAGGGTAGTGGTAGAGAGGGTAAGGGTAGAGAGGGTAGTCGTAGAGAGGGTAAGCTTAGAGAGGGTAAGCTTAGAGAGGGTAGTGGTAGAGAGGGTAGTGGTAGAGATGGTAAGGGTAGAGAGGGTAGTGGTAGAGAGGGTAGTGGTAGAGAGGGTAGTGGTAGAGAGGGTAAGGGTAGAGAGGGTAGTGGAAGAGAGGGTAGTGGTAGAGAGGGTAAGGGTAGAGATGGTAGTGGTAGAGAGGGTAGTGGTAGAGAGGGTAGTGGTAGAGAGGGTAGTGGTAGAGAGGGTAAGGGTAGAGAGGGTAGTGGTAGAGAGGGTAGTGGTAGAGAGGGTAAGGGTAGAGATGGTAGTGGTAGAGAGGGTAGTGGTAGAGATGGTAAGGGTAGAGATGGTAGTGGTAGAGATGGTAGTGGTAGAGAGGGTAGTGGTAGAGATGGTAGTGGTAGAGAGGGTAGTGGTAGAGAGGGTAGTGGTAGAGAGGGTAGTGGTAGAGATGGTAGTGGTAGAGATGGTAGTGGTAGAGATGGTAGTGGTAGAGATGGTAGTGGTAGAGAGGGTAGTGGTAGAGAGGGTAGTGGTAGAGAGGGTAGTGGTAGAGAGGGTAGTGGTAGAGAGGGTAGTGGTAGAGAGGGTAGTGGTAGAGAGGGTAGTGGTAGAGAGGGTAGTGGTAGAGAGGGTAGTGGTAGAGAGGGTAGTGGTAGAGAGGGTAGTGGTAGAGAGGGTAGTGGTAGAGAGGGTAGTGGTAGAGATGGTAGTGGTAGAGAGGGTAGTGGTAGAGAGGGTAGTGGTAGAGAGGGTAGTGGTAGAGAGGGTAGTGGTAGAGAGGGTAGTGGTAGAGAGGGTAGTGGTAGAGAGGGTAGTCGTAGAGAGGGTAGTGGTAGAGAGGGTAAGGGTAGAGAGGGTAGTGGTAGAGAGGGTAGTGGTAGAGAGGGTAGTGGTAGAGAGGGTAGTGGTAGAGATGGTAGTGGTAGAGATGGTAGTGGTAGAGAGGGTAGTGGTAGAGATGGTAGTGGTAGAGAGGGTAGTGGTAGAGATGGTAGTGGTAGAGATGGTAGTGGTAGAGAGGGTAGTGGTAGAGATGGTAAGGGTAGAGAGGGTAGTGGTAGAGAGGGTAGTGGTAGAGAGGGTAGTGGTAGAGAGGGTAGTGGTAGAGATGGTAAGGGTAGAGATGGTAAGGGTAGAGAGGGTAGTGGTAGAGATGGTAGTGGTAGAGAGGGTAGTGGTAGAGATGGTAGTGGTAGAGAGGGTAAGGGTAGAGAGGTTAGTGGTAGAGATGGTAGTGGTAGAGAGGGTAGTGGTAGAGATGGTAGTGGTAGAGAGGGTAGTGGTAGAGAGGGTAGTGGTAGAGAGGGTAGTGGTAGAGAGGGTAGTGGTAGAGATGGTAGTGGTAGAGAGGGTAGTGGTAGAGATGGTAGTGGTAGAGAGGGTAGTGGTAGAGAGGGTAGTGGTAGAGAGGGTAGTGGTAGAGATGGTAGTGGTAGAGATGGTAGTGGTAGAGAGGGTAGTGGTAGAGATGGTAGTGGTAAAGAGGGTAGTGGTAGAGATGGTAGTGGTAGAGATGGTAGTGGTAGAGAGGGTAGTGGTAGAGATGGTAAGGGTAGAGAGGGTAGTGGTAGAGAGGGTAGTGGTAGAGAGGGTAGTGGTAGAGAGGGTAGTGGTAGAGAGGGTAGTGGTAGAGATGGTAGTGGTAGAGATGGTAGTGGTAGAGATGGTAGTGGTAGAGAGGGTAGTGGTAGAGAGGGTAGTGGTAGAGAGGGTAGTGGTAGAGATG
Organism: Coregonus clupeaformis; assembly: GCF_020615455.1. Lineage (NCBI taxonomy): Eukaryota > Metazoa > Chordata > Actinopteri > Salmoniformes > Salmonidae > Coregonus > Coregonus clupeaformis. Next base: position 46,714,865 of record NC_059220.1, read on the forward strand.
GTAAGGGTAGAGAGGGTAGTGGTAGAGAGGGTAGTGGTAGAGAGGGTAGTGGTAGAGAGGGTAGTGGTAGAGAGGGTAGTGGTAGAGAGGGTAGTGGTAGAGATGGTAGTGGTAGAGATGGTAGTGGTAGAGATGGTAAGGGTAGAGAGGGTAGTGGTAGAGAGGGTAGTGGTAGAGAGGGTAGTGGTAGAGATGGTAGTGGTAGAGATGGTAGTGGTAGAGAGGGTAGTGGTAGAGAGGGTAGTGGTAGAGATGGTAGTGGTAGAGATGGTAGTGGTAGAGATGGTAGTGGTAGAGATGGTAGTGGTAGAGATGGTAAGGGTAGAGATGGTAGTGGTAGAGATGGTAGTGGTAGAGAGGGTAGTGGTAGAGAGGGTAAGGGTAGAGATGGTAGTGGTAGAGATGGTAGTGGTAGAGAGGGTAGTGGTAGAGATGGTAGTGGTAGAGATGGTAAGGGTAGAGATGGTAGTGGTAGAGATGGTAGTGGTAGAGATGGTAGTGGTAGAGAGGGTAGTGGTAGAGATGGTAGTGGTAGAGAGGGTAGTGGTAGAGATGGTAGTGGTAGAGATGGTAAGGGTAGAGAGGGTAGTGGTAGAGATGGTAGTGGTAGAGAGGGTAGTGGTAGAGAGGGTAGTGGTAGAGAGGGTAGTGGTAGAGAGGGTAGTGGTAGAGAGGGTAGTGGTAGAGATGGTAGTGGTAGAGAGGGTAGTGGTAGAGAGGGTAGTGGTAGAGAGGGTAGTGGTAGAGAGGGTAGTGGTAGAGAGGGTAAGGGTAGAGAGGGTAGTGGTAGAGAGGGTAGTGGTAGAGAGGGTAAGGGTAGAGAGGGTAGTGGTAGAGAGGGTAGTGGTAGAGAGGGTAGTGGTAGAGAGGGTAGTGGTAGAGAGGGTAGTGGTAGAGAGGGTAGTGGTAGAGAGGGTAGTGGTAGAGGGTAGTGGTAGAGAGGTAGTGGTAGAGATGGTAGTGGTAGAGATGGTAAGGGTAGAGAGGGTAGTGGTAGAGAGGGTAGTGGTAGAGAGGGTAGTGGTAGAGATGGTAGTGGTAGAGATGGTAGTGGTAGAGAGGGTAGTGGTAGAGAGGGTAGTGGTAGAGATGGTAGTGGTAGAGATGGTAGTGGTAGAGATGGTAGTGGTAGAGATGGTAGTGGTAGAGATGGTAACTGTAGAGATGGTAGTGGTAGAGATGGTAGTGGTAGAGAGGGTAGTGGTAGAGAGGGTAAGGGTAGAGATGGTAGTGGTAGAGATGGTAGTGGTAGAGAGGGTAGTGGTAGATATGGTAGTGGTAGAGATGGTAAGGGTAGAGATGGTAGTGGTAGAGATGGTAGTGGTAGAGATGGTAGTGGTAGAGAGGGTAGTGGTAGAGATGGTAGTGGTAGAGAGGGTAGTGGTAGAGATGGTAGTGGTAGAGATGGTAAGGGTAGAGAGGGTAGTGGTAGAGATGGTAGTGGTAGAGAGGGTAGTGGTAGAGATGGTAGTGGTAGAGATGGTAGTGGTAGAGAGGGTAGTGGTAGAGAGGGTAGTGGTAGAGAGGGTAGTGGTAGAGAGGGGTAGTGGTAGAGAGGGTAGTGGTAGGAGAGGGTGGGGTAGAGAGGGTAGTGGTAGAGAGGGTAGTGGTAGGAGGGTAGTGGTAGAGAGGGTGGTGGTAGAGAGGGTAGTGGTAGAGATGGTAGTGGTAGAGATGGTAGTGGTAGAGAGGGTAGTGGTAGAGAGGGTAAGGGTAGAGAGGGTAGTGGTAGAGAGGGTAGTGGTAGAGAGGGTAGTGGTAGAGAGGGTAGTGGTAGAGAGGGTAGTGGTAGAGAGGGTAGTGGTAGAGAGGGTAGTGGTAGAGAGGGTAGTGGTAGAGAGGGTAGTGGTAGAGAGGGTAGTGGTAGAGATGGTAGTGGTAGAGAGGGTAGTGGTAGAGAGGGTAGTGGTAGAGAGGGTAGTGTTAGAGAGGGTAGTGGTAGAGATGGTAGTGGTAGAGAGGGTAGTGGTAGAGAGGGTAGTGGTAGAGATGGTAGTGGTAGAGAGGGTAGTGGTAGAGAGGGTAGTGGTAGAGATGGTAGGGGTAGAGAGGGTAGTGGTAGAGAGGGTAGTGGTAGAGAGGGTAGTGGTAGAGATGGTAGTGGTAGAGAGGGTAGTGGTAGAGAGAGTGGTAGAGAGGGTAGGAGGAGTGGTGGTAGAGAGGGTAGTGGTAGAGATGGTAGTGGTAGAGAGGGTAGTGGTAGAGAGGGTAGTGGTAGAGAGGGTAGTGGTAGAGAGGGTAGTGGTAGAGAGGGTAGTGGTAGAGAGGGTAGTGGTAGAGATGGTAAGGGTAGAGATGGTAAGGGTAGAGATGGTAAGGGTAGAGATGGTAGTGGTAGAGAGGGTAGTGGTAGAGAGGGTAGTGGTAGAGAGGGTAGTGGTAGAGAGGGTAGTGGTAGAGAGGGTAGTGGTAGAGAGGGTAGTGGTAGAGAGGGTAGTGGTAGAGATGGTAGTGGTGGAGAGGGTAGTGGTAGAGAGGGTAGTGGTAGAGAGGGTAGTGGTAGAGAGGGTAGTGGTAGAGAGGGTAGTGGTAGAGAGGGTAGTGGTAGAGAGGGTAGTGGTAGAGAGGGTAGTGGTAGAGATGGTAAGGGTAGAGATGGTAAGGGTAGAGATGGTAAGGGTAGAGATGGTAGTGGTAGAGAGGGTAGTGGTAGAGAGGGTAGTGGTAGAGAGGGTAGTGGTAGAGAGGGTAGTGGTAGAGAGGGTAGTGGTAGAGAGGGTAGTGGTAGAGAGGGTAGTGGTAGAGAGGGTAGTGGTAGAGAGGGTAGTGGTAGAGAGGGTAGTGGTAGAGATGGTAGTGGTAGAGAGGGTAGTGGTAGAGAGGGTAGTGGTAGAGAGGGTAGTGGTAGAGATGGTAAGGGTAGAGATGGTAGTGCACATGAGTGGTTTAACTACAGATCTAAGAATAATAATAATAATATAATAATAACATGCCATTTAGCAGACGCTTTTATCCAAAGCGACTTACAGTCGTGCGTGCATACATTTTTGTGTATGGGTGGTCCCGGGGATCGAACCCACTACCTTGGCGTTACAAGCGCCGTGCTCTACCAGCTGAGCTACAGAGGAAGATTAGGTTGCATAAAAGACCCTCCCTGTCCTGAGGTATTATTTCCGTGATTGGACGGAGACAGAATGTGCGTACCAAATGACACTCTATTCCCTATGTAGCGCACTATTTTTGACGAGAGCCCTGTACTTGGGCTTGGTGCCAGTTAGAGCATTGAAAAAAATCTTTGGAGGATTTAGACGTCTGATTTAAGATCACCTAACTCAAATCAGAACAGGCTACGAAAAGTATGCTAGCTCTGAAGTTGAGCAATTCGGGACAGCTAGACTGCACCTCTCATGTGAATTGCCAATTATGCCTGCAGTGGGACATGTATAACCAATGTATATTATATATACATTTTGAATATGAATTATTGTTATTTTATTCATGAAGACATACAAGTGACCAATATCCCATCAGTTTGTGATCAGCTGCTGAGATTGTACCTGATGCATTATTTTGGAGCAGAAACGTTTTGTCGTTAGGCCTAAATGATGAATATTCAGAGTTTGCAATATTGAAGTGAAGCCATGCTGCCTCTCATCTAAATGTTTCTATCAGACAATAAAGAGGGTTTTTCAATGAGAAAATCACAATAGTTTATATTCTGAAATATTCCATGCAATTTACATGCAGGCTTTCCTTTCCTCCCGAAGACAAGCTAAGCCAAATATTACACTGTGCTGCCAGCAATTCGTGCTGCTCGGAAGAATGAATAGAGTTGCACTGTTGTCGTTTCGTGTTGTATTTCCAATGACCATTCTGCCTGTGAGGAAAAGCAGAGGCTGGTTCAATGTGGTAGAAGGTGAAGAAAGGGAATATGTGCACAGAGACAAGGTAATAGAATGATATGCATGCCAAAGTGATTTTAATTAGATGAATCTGGAAAATACAGGAGAATCTTAGCTCTAGCTGTGGTTTTGCCTTACACAGAGAGACAAGGGGGAAGGTTAGACTGCACGTTGAGTTTTAATTCCCCCCCCCCCTATTTTAAAGAGGCAGACCCTGACCTTGTCTTTTGAGACATTATATGCGGTATTTTGACTACGTATCCATGAATGGCTGATCCCTCTATGACCAAATCAGTGATCAGACGCAGACAGCCTGCGTCCCAAATGGCACCCTATTCCCAATGGGCCCTGGTCAAAAGTAGTGCACTATGTAGGGAATAGGGTGCCATTTGGGACACAAACCCCCCAGTAAATAACAGCCCATACATCTCCCTGCAAATTAGATGTCAGCCAACTTCCTGCCCCGCCCCCTTGTCTCCGTGTAAATGCCACAGGGGGCCCACCGTCTCGGGAATCATTGGTAATAAAAATGAATCATTATTGAGACGTTAGAGAGGATACTAGCAGGCAGAGACCTGGTGCATTAAACAGCAACAGAAATAGTACATGCCCTCTTGTGATGATAATAGATATTAGTCTCCTATCCTATACAGCAGCACACAGTCAGGAACTGGGGTGAAGAAATGTAACGCTTGTCACTCTTACCATTAGGAACGACAGATGGTGGCTCTCACTCCACGTGGAAATGGCAAATTTGTTAAAGAGTTCGGCACGATGAGAGAAGCTTTCTGAATAGTGGGCAGATGGATGAACAGGACAGGCAAAACCTTACACCATTTAGGTCAACAGTTAGTTAGAGACAGGAACAACAGAACAATTACATGAGGTGAATACCGTAAATACAACAAAGCTATGGAGTATTGATGCACTGACACCTCTACATTCATACAGATCAGAAATTTATATATTTTGGTCACACTGACACCTCTTTACATTCATACAGAGAAAAATTAATTTGGTCACTTTTTTTGTTGCTGAGAATTTTTTGCATACTTGTAGTGCATTCAGGGCTGGAACACATCACAGTCTAAGCTTGGGGAGGAAGTTTGTTATGAAGTGACTGTCCTATAGCTGAGAGATATAACAAAGATCCGGAAACATTGTTCTTATTTTTAACCCCTCATTTTACCTTTATTTAACTAGGCAAGTCAGTTAAGAACAAATTCTTATTTACAATGACGGCCTACACCGGCCAAACCCGGACGACGCTGGGCCAATTGTGCGCCGCCCTATGGGACTCCCAATCACGGCCGGTTGTGATACAGCCTGGAATCGAACCAGGGGGTCTGTAGTGATGCCTCGAGCACTGAGATGCAGTGCCTTAGACCGCTGCGCCTCTCGGGAGCCCATTTACGGCACTAAACAGTCTAAGACCTGTCTGAATTGTTTTAGTCATTTAGCAGACGCTTTTATCCAGAGCAACTTACAGAAAACATTAGAGTGAAGTGCCTTGCTCAACGGCACATCAACATATTTTTCACCTTGTTGGGTTAGGAATTCGAACCAGCGACCTTTCGTTAACTGGCCCAATGCTCCAATGGCTAGGCTACCTGAACCTTATTTTCGGCACTAAACAGTCTCCATATATGCTTCCATTAATTGTTTTAACTGGTACCGGGGGACCTTCAGACAAGTCTTGTGAGGCCTGTGGGCGTCCTAAATCAAAACGTGTTTGTGAGAGTCTGACCTTTCCATAGAAGGGTCAAATTAGCGTGTTCGGATGCTACAGACTGTTTTGTGATGCTGCAGACTGTTTTGTGATGCTGCAGACTGTTTTGTGATGCTGCAGACTGTTTTGTGATGCTACAGACTGTTTTGTGATGCTGCAGACTGTTTTGTGATGCTGCAGACTGTTTTGTGATGCTGCAGACTGTTTTGTGATGCAGCAGACTGTTTTGTGATGCTACAGACTGTTTTGTGATGCTGCAGACTGTTTTGTGATGCTGCAGACTGTTTTGTGATGCAGCAGACTGTTTTGTGATGCTACAGACTGTTTTGTGATGCTGCAGACTGTTTTGTGATGCTGCAGACAGTTTTGTAATGCTACAGACTGTTTTGTGATGCTGCAGACTGTATTGTGATGCTGCAGACTGTTTTGTGATGCTGCAGACTGTTTTGTGATGCTGCAGACTGTTTTGTGATGCTACAGACTGTTTTGTGATGCTGCAGACTGTTTTGTGATGCTGCAGACTGTTTTGTGATGCTGCAGACTGTTTTGTGATGCTGCAGACTGTTTTGTGATGCTGCAGACTGTTTTGTGATGCTGCAGACTGTTTTGTGATGCTGCAGACTGTTTTGTGATGCTACAGACTGTTTTGTGAGAAGACCGATTTTTCGGGACGTCTCATGGTCTGACAAACACAGCTCAAGCTCTGTCACCTTTCACCGCAGATGCGTAAGTGTGACATAGGCGGATGTGGTGGATTGAAACGCATCCAATGCAACCAGATGTCTCTAGCTTAAACTGACAGATTATTTATGGCAATTTTAGTATTATGCTAATTAGATGTCATTGGTGGCGCGGACTCTTGATGTTGACTGTATTGCCATCATAGGGGGTTAAGCACAAAGTGATTTTGTCCATCTGTGACCAAGAGAAAGTGGTCTTGTTGAAATTATTTCATATTCTTTCATGTTGCAAACTATAAATCTGGCAGAGAGTATCACAGTGGGATGAAACGATTGCTGGATTCGCTAGACTATCACCTTTCATATGCCGTCTCCCAGGCTGGGCTCCGTCACTCAGACAGAGAGCGAATTCATTATTTGTAAGGATAAGACAGAAAATGTGACACGTCACTCCCCCATGCAAAAGTGGGGTATGAAACCTGAACCTTCAAGTCAGCTCTACTGACAGAGTGGTAGCAGAGAGCAGACAGACGGGGCTTTCTGGCACTATGAGGCACTGGACCCTGCAGAGAGCAGACAGACGGGGCTTTCTGGCACTATAAGGCACTGGACCCTGCAGAGAGCAGACAGACGGGGCTTTCTTGCACTATAAGGCACTGGACCCTGCAGAGAGCAGACAGACGGGGCTTTCTGGCACTATAAGGCACTGGACCCTGCAGAGAGCAGACAGATGGGGCTTTCTGGCACTATAAGGCACTGGACCCTGCAGAGAGCAGACAGACGGGGCTTTCTGGCACTATAAGGCACTGGACCCTGCAGAGAGCAGACAGACGGGGCTTTCTGGCACTATAAGGCACTGGACCCTGCAGAGAGCAGACAGACGGGGCTTTCTGGCACTATAAGGCACTGGACCCTGCAGAGAGCAGACAGACGGGGCTTTCTGGCACTATAAGGCACTGGACCCTGCAGAGAGCAGACAGAAGGGGCTTTCTGGCACTATAAGGCACTGGACCCTGCAGAGAGCAGACAGACGGGGCTTTCTGGCACTATAAGGCACTGGACCCTGCAGAGAGCAGACAGACGTGGCTTTCTGGCACTATAAGGCACTGGACCCTGCAGAGAGCAGACAGACGGGGCTTTCTGGCACTATAAGGCACTGGACCCTGCTACTTTCACAGAGCACTTTGCACACCCAAATGTAGAAGACTTAACATCGAAGAGGATTTATTAGCATACTGTATATTTACATGACCTCTGAGTAGATGAGGGGGGGGGGGACAACGCTGGTAATATCTGCAATTCTACTGTTGTTGGAGTGGGTATTTTCAGTGCAGTATCAGTGTTCTAAAGAAGTATGTTGTTGGAGTGGGTATTTACAGTGCAGTAACAGCGTTCTAAAGAAATCCGTTGTTGGAGTGGGTATTTACAGTGCAGTATCAGTGTTCTAAAGAAGTCCTTTGTTGGAGTGGGTATTTACAGTGCAGTATCAGTGTTCCAAAGAAGTCCTTTGAGGTAGCTATTTGAGCAAAAGGCTATGAGAGTCAAGTTCTCCTACCACTTGGCTGTACACACTGTTAGTCATGTCTTGTTACACGCTGACCTTTAATGTAAGTGTTAAGCTTAGCTTCATTATAATGTTGCTAAGCTACAGCTCTGCCCTAATGGCACTAAAGTCAGACCATTTTGTTTGTGAGAAATACTTGACAAGAACTCTCTCGGCTTGGAATAAGGAGAAAGTATGAAGTAATTGGAGGATGTTAAAACTATATATATACAGTATACTTATATATTCAGAACATTATTCAGTCTTTGGCAGGCAGTGTAGATTAAAGTATGTGTTTTTACAAACGCCATCTGTTAGAGCCATGGGGAAGAAATAAACAGAGTCGTGAAAACAATGCATACAAATAGCACAATCTTCTGAATAGTCAAAACAGCTGCAAGCCTCAGTCTTGGTTTAGTGACACTTCATTTTTTTTTTGTGTAGACTTAAATCCTCCCACTCCCCAATCACTACTGAGACTATTTTTGCTGTGCTGTCCTGAAAAGTGAGATCAATACATAAACATAGTAATAATAATAATATCCCTGTAGCCTTACCTTTTTCTTTAAAAACCAGTCTGTTTAAATATCTTATTTTCAGCAGGCTTGTTTTATTTTTATTTTTATTTTTTTTATCACACATTCACACCAGCATTCCAATATTTTGAAATATTGACCGTTTGCAGAACGGGACAGATAAGAATACATTTGTGTTTAATGGAGTTGAAGACCTAATGAATGTCAGGCCGGCGTTATCTGCCTTCTTTTGAAGCAACAGTTGATAGTATCAGTCTGCCTTTTGATGACAACGGCCACAGGCGACTCCCGATGTTGGCTGGTGCAAGGACACAACACAAGCCCTTTGGGGTCGGCCATGTTGCTTCAGATAAACCTCAGAGATCAATCTCATGGATGCACAGCAAATCAGTGGAGCGAAAGCCTTTGAAAACCAAGCCCATGTCCCTGATGTGCCCAGCAATGATTACGTGGTCAGCCAGTGATGCCAAAGGCAACCCTGAAACATCAAGGAACGTGGTGTCTTGCAGCCCGTCGGTTCTGCAACGCTAATTCAACTTATACAAGCAGCCCACTGAAGCCTTGCCAATGGGGCGAAGAGTGCCCTCTCTTTGGTGATTAACAAGGTGAAACACTCAACACAATCTATCAAGATTGGTTCTCTAGATACCACTCAACATGTTCCATGGGGAATGCATCTATCAAGATTGGATCTATAGATACCAATCTTCAAGAGTACTTTACCTTCAAGAGACTATGCCAATTGATTAGTGTTTTGTTTGATAGTTGATTAGATGATCTGGCTTGCTACTGCACACACTGTGTATGTTCCCTAATGTGATGCACGGTGCATCAACAGATCAAGCTCAGAGAGTTGCACCACATCATAAATCATTTTTTTATATGGATATTTTGTACTACACAATATAACACAATATGACAGTTATATAAAGCAGACCTTTTACTCCACTGGGGCTCTGTCTGTGGCGCTGAACTGTTTGTTTGTATCCTCTAGTGCTACTGGGGGGGGGCTGTTACACAAAGCTGGATCAGTTAGTTTGTCAGCTAACTGTGCAAAATTACTTGAAATAACTTCATATTTTTGAAAAATATAGACTTAAATTGACAAGGTGTAATTGACTTCACAACAACAAATGCAGCTTTCTTAATCAATCAGAAACGCATGAGTTACAGTACTTGTGGCTGTTTATCAGAGTTAACTGGCTAACTTAATAATCCTGTTCTCTGGAATAACACACATCTTCTCAAATGTGTAGGGTCTGTTTACAGCTGACCATCAACCTGCCTGCAAGACATTCACTGAAACATCTGTTCAAACCTGATTACAATTTGCCTTGAAGACTGATATTTGATCATATCTGTTGATCCATCAATATCACATGCCAAAATCTGATTTATTGAATTGAATGATTATTTGGGTAAGTTCATGTTTACATATTTAACCATCTGTGTCAGTAGGACACATTATCATTATTTTATTCAGTTAATATATGTAACTGAAATCCATGTACTTGGTAGCTCACTGGGCCTCTCTCCACCTCTCTCAAGGCCTACTCACTGGGCCTCTCTCCACCTCTCTCAAGGCCTACTCACTGGGCCTCTCTCCACCTCTCTAACGGCCTACTCATTTTCATTTACATTTTCGTCATTTAGCAGACGCTCTTATCCAGAGCGACTTACAAGTCGGTGCATTCACCTTATGATAGCCAGTGGGACAAACACTTTACAATATATCGGAGACTTGGAGGGGAGTTGCAGTGAGATTAGTAGAAGAACAGCATCTAGTAAAGATGAGGTCAAGCGTATTGCCTGCCTTATGAGTAGGGGGAGACGGTGAGAGGGTGAGGTCAAAAGAGGAGAGGAGTGGAAAGAAGGAGGCAGAGAGAAATGAGTCAAAGGTAGACCTAGGGAGGTTAAAGTCACCCAGAACTGTGAGGGGTGAGCCATCCTCAGGAAAGGAACTTGTCAAGCTCATTGATGAACTCCGCCCTGCTGACCAGATGCTCTCGGGGTACACGAGAACACATGGTCAGACGAGGAGAGAGCAGTAGGAGTAGCAGTGTTTTCAGTGGTAATCCATGTTTCCGTCAGCGCCAAGAAGTCGAGGGACTGGGGGGTAGCATAGGCTGAGATGAACTCTGCCTTGTTGGCCGAAGAACGGCAGTTCCAGAGGCTGCCGGAGACCTGGAACTCCACGTGGGTCGTGCGTGCAGGGACCACCAGGATAGAGAGGCAGCAGCCACGCGGTGTGAGGTGTTTGTATGGCCTGTGCGGAGAGGAGATAACAGGGATAGACAGACACATAGTTGACAGGCTACAGAAAAGGCTACAATAATGCAAAGGAGATCGGAATGAAATTAACTAAACATCTGGGGAAACGAGGCCTCCCTCACTAACCTTTCACTGAAACACTCAAATACAACTCTTCCAACTTCCACTTTAGAAATTATAATTGCTGTAATCTACAGTAGTTCAATGTTTCCAGGAATAGACTAACTTGGTTTATTCAGCTAGCTAACTTGGTACAGTATTCTTCCGTGAAAACCGCCCAGGGCACCGTATCCTATGACGCCATAGCTAACTAGCATGCTAGCATCCAATAACACACAGTTTAGCACCAATACTTGGTTACAACAAACTACCAATGGATCATTCATGTCCGTTTCTAGTTATTTTCATAACGCAGAAGTAATTAAACGTTGGCTTGCTAGCACAAAGTCAGTCATGCTAGCTACACAAGTGGATCTCGAATGTTCAGAAAGTGAAGCTTACGTTGCAAAATTCTCATTGACTAAAATGATACAGTACTGCTAGCTGGTAATGTTGGCTAGCTAGCAGTGGCTGCGGTGTTGACTGTTTGAAAATGTAGCTGGCTAGCTAACCTCGATAGTTTCTCTATACTACACCTTTGTCTTTGATACCAAGACAACTATGTAGCTAGCTAACTTTACACTAATCAAATCGTTCCGTTGAAATGTATTTAGCTGCTACAGTACTGCTAGCTGGTATAGTTGGCCAGCTAGCAGTGGCTGCGGTGTTGCTACCCGCTAGCTAGCTAGCTTTAATGGTCCAGGTAGTGGGTTAGCTAGCTAGCCTCGTGCTTCACCTGGCTCAGTTTAATACACTACAATACCCTCAAAGCCTACTCACTGGGCCTCTCTCCACCTCTCTAAAGGCCTTGTCACTGGGCCTCTCTCCACCTCTCTCAAGGCCTACTCACTGGGCCTCTCTCCACCTCTCTCAAGGCCTACTCACTGGGCCTCTCTCCACCTCTCTCAAGGCCTACTCACTGGGCCTCTCTCCACCTCTCTAAAGGCCTGGTCACTGGGCCTCTCTCCACCTCTCTCAAGGCCTACTCACTGGGCCTCTCTCAAGGCCTACTCACTGGGCCTCTCTCCACCTCTCTAAAGGCCTACTCACTGGGCCTCTCTCCACCTCTCTCAAGGCCTGGTCACTGGACCTCTCTCCACCTCTCTCAAGGCCTACTCACTGGGCATCTCTCAAGGCCTACTCACTGGGCCTCTCTCCACCTCTCTAAAGGCCTACTCACTGGGCCTCTCTCCACCTCTCTAAAGGCCTACTCACTGGGCCTCTCTCCACCTCTCTCAAGGCCTGGTCACTGGACCTCTCTCCACCTCTCTCAAGGCCTACTCACTGGGCATCTCTCAAGGCCTACTCACTGGGCCTCTCTCCACCTCTCTAAAGGCCTACTCACTGGGCCTCTCTCAAGGCCTAGTCACTGGGTCTCTCTCCACCTCTCTAAATGTCTACCCACTGGGCCTCTCTCCACCTCTCTAAAGGCCTACTGCTCACTGGGCCTCTCTCCACCTCTCTCAAGGCCTACTCACTGGGCCTCTTTCCACCTCTCTAAAGGCCTACTGCTCACTGGGCCTCTCTCCACCTCTCTAAAGGCCTAGTCACTGGGCCTCTCTCCAACTCTCTAAAGGCCTACTAACTGGGCCTCTCTCCTACTCACTGGGTCTTGGCAGGGTTCATGGTTTCTACTCATTCACGCTGTGCAATAAAATATCAATCAAATACTTCTCTGCTCCACTGGGCTAATTTCAGGACCTTGAATTACTTTTTGTTCAGGTCCATACATTTTTACCAGGGACAACTTCAAGGAGTTTGGCACATTCATCCACACTGTCTGAGTTATTCATGAGAATGAGAAAAAGCTCAAAGAGTGTATTGTACAAAAAAAAAGTTTCAAAACACCTCAGACCACAGATGTATCATATAATATCCATTGGTGTTATTCTACCTATGTCCCCCTCTCCTGCTAATACTAAGGGGCCATTATAATTTTTTTACTTGGACACGGGGAAAAATGGCCATGCTTTTTCATTTTCAATCAGGGGGAGGGTTGAGTATTTTTTTTTATCTAGTCCAGGGGAGGGTCATGTAATTTACTTAATTCACTCTAGCTCTGATCTCACCTCTAGCCCTAGTCTCTCTCTGGCTCTAGTCTCACCTCTGGCTCTAGTCTCCCTCTAGCCCTAGTCTCATCTCTGGCTCTAGTCTCATCTCTGGCTCTAGTCTCCCTCTGGCTCTAGTCTCCCTCTGGCTCTAGTCTCCCTCTAGCCCTAGTCTCATCTCTGGCTCTAGTCTCACCTTTAGCTCTAGTCTCCCTCTAGCCCTAGTCTCATCTCTGGCTCTAGTCTCACCTTTAGCTCTAGTCTCCCTCTAGCCCTAGTCTCATCTCTGGCTCTAGTCTCATCTCTGGCTCTAGTCTCCCTCTGGCTCTAGTCTCCCTCTGGCTCTAGTCTCCCTCTGGCTCTAGTCTCATCTCTGGCTCTAGTCTCACCTCTGGCTCTAGTCTCCCTCTGGCTCTAGTCTCATCTCTGGCTCTAGTCTCATCTCTGGCTCTAGTCTAATCTCTGGTTGTATTACCTGTAGACCAGGATGTAGACCAGACTGTAGACCAGGATGTAGACCAGACTGTAGACCAGACTGTAGACCAGGATGTAGACCAGGATGTAAAACAGGATGTAGACCATGCTGTAGACCAGGATGTAGACCAGACTGTAGACCAGGATGTAGACCAGGATGTAGACCAGGATGTAGACCAGGATGTAGACCAGGCTGTAGACCAGACTGTAGACCAGGCTGTAGACCAGGATGTAGACCAGGATGTAGACCAGGATGTAGACCAGGATGTAGACCAGGCTGAAGACCAAGATGTAGACCAGGCTCTAGACTAAACTGTAGACCAGGATGTAGTCCAGGATGTAGACCAGGATGTAGACCAGGATGTAGACCAGGCTGAAGACCAGGATGTAAACCAGGCTGTTCCTGGCTGTAAACCAGGATGTAGACCAGGATGTAGACCAGGATGTAGACCAGGATGTAGACCAGGCTGTAGGACAGGATGTAGACCAGGCTGTAGACCAGACTGTAGACCAGGATATATACCAGGCTGTAGACCAGGCTGTAGACCAGGATGTAGACCAGGATGTAGACCAGACTGTAGACCAGGATGTAGACCAGGCTGTAAACCAGGGTGTAGACCAGGATGTAGACCAGGCTGTAAACCAGGCTGTAAACCAGGCTGTAAGCCAGTCTTTAGACTAGGCTGTAAACCAGGCTGTAAACCAGGCTGTAAACCAGGATGTAAACCAGGCTGTAGACCTCTTCGAAGTATACTCACCTGTAGTGTTCTAATGTTTTCCCCTAATGACTCTGACCCGGGGGTTAAGTCATGTTAACAGAGTTAAGTCGGTTTAAGGTGTCTGCATGGTAGATGATTTGATCATACTTTATGCATTTATTGTAGCCTTCTCTCCCAGGGCCTGTATGGAAGTGGTTGCCTTGGCGGCCTTCCAACTCAATCCCATTGATTTTCAATAACAATATGAAGAACACTTTTCAGCGGTCTAAATTAATGAATTGCATCTTCAGAGTCACTTTGCCAACCCTAATGAAAGTAGATGCATTTCCCTGAGCAGCACAGCTGGATTTCACAGCTGGATATATATATATATATATATATATACTGCTCAAAAAAATTAAGGGAACACTAAAATAACACATCCTAGATCTGAATGAATGAAATAATCTTATTAAATACTTTTTTTCTTTACATAGTTGAATGTGCTGACAACAAAATCACACAAAAATTATCAATGGAAATCAAATGTATCAACCCATGGAGGTCTGGATTTGGAGTCACCCTCAAAATTAAAGTGGAAAACCACACTACAGGCTGATCCAAATTTGATGTAATGTCCTTAAAACAAGCCAAAATGAGGCTCAGTAGTGTGTGTGGCCTCCACGTGCCTTTATGACCTCCCTACAACGCCGGGGCATGCTCCTGATGAGGTGGCGGATGGTCTCCTGAGGGATCTCCTCCCAGACCTGAACTAAAGCATCCGCCAACTCCTGGACAGTCTGTGGTGCAACGTGACGTTGGTGGATGGAGCGAGACATGATGTCCCAGATGTGCTCAATTGGATTCAGGTCTGGGGAACGGGCGGGCCAGTCCATAGCATCAATGCCTTCCTCTTGCAGGAACTGCTGACACACTCCAGCCACATGAGATCTAGCATTTCTTGCATTAGGAGGAACCCAGGGCCAACCGCACCAGCATATGGTCTCACAAGGGGTCTGAGGATCTCATCTCGGTACCTAATGGCATTCAGGCAACCTCTGGCGAGCACATGGAGGGCTGTGCGGCCCCCCAAAGAAATGCCACCCCACACCATGACTGACCCACCGCCAAACCGGTCATGCTGGAGGATGTTGCAGGCAGCAGAACGTTCTCCGCGGCGTTTCCAGACTCTGTCACGTCTGTCACATGTGCTCAGTGTGAACCTGCTTTCATCTGTGAAGAGCACAGGGCGCCAGTGGCGAATTTACCAATCTTGGTGTTCTCTGGCAAATGCCAAACGTCCTGCACGGTGTTGGGCTGTAAGCACAACCCCCACCTGTGGACGTCGGGCCCTCATACCACCCTCATGGAGTCTGTTTCTGACTGTTTGAGCTGACACATGCACATTTGTGGCCTGCTGGAGGTCATTTTGCAGGGCTCTGGCAGTGCTCCTCCTGCTCCTCCTTGCACAAAGGCGGAGGTAGCAGTCCTGCTGCTGGGTTGTTGCCCTCCTACGGCCTCCTCCACGTCTCCTGATGTACTGACCTGTCTCCTGGTAGCGCCTCCATGCTGAGAGACACAGCAAACCTTCTTGCCACAGCTCGCATTGATGTGCCATCCTGGATGAGCTGCACTACCTGAGCCACTTGTGTGGGTTGTAGACTCCGTCTCATGCTACCACTAGAGTGAAAGCACCGCCAGCATTCAAAAGTGACCAAAACATCAGCCAGGAAGCATAGGAACTGAGATGTGGTCTGTGGTCACCAGACCACAGACCACATGCTAATTGCCTATAGTTTCCACCTGTTGTCTATTCCATTTGCACAACAGCATGTGCAATTTATTGTCAATCAGTGTTGCTTCCTAAGTGGACAGTTTGATTTTACAGAAGTGTGATTGACTTGGAGTTACATTGTGTTGTTTAAGTGTTCCCTTTATTTTTTTGAGCAGTGTATATATATATATACACACATGTATATACAGTTGAAGTCGGAAGTTTACATACACCTTAGCCAAATACATTTAAACTCAGTTTTCACAATTCCTGACATTTAATCCTAGTAAAAATCCCCTGTCTTAGGTCAGTTAGGATCACCACTTTATTTTAAGAATGTGTATATTAGAATGTGAAATGTCAGAATAATAGTACAGAGAATGATTTATTTCAGCTTTTATTTCTTTCATCACATTCCCAGTGGGTCAGAAGTTTACATACACTCAATTAGTATTTGGTAGCATTGCCTTTCTATTGTTTAACTTGGGTCAAACATTTCGAGTAGCCTTCCACAAGCTTCCCACAATAAGTTGGGTGAATTTTGGCCCATTACTCCTGACAGAGCTGGTGTAACTGAGTCAGGTTTGTAGGCCTCCTTGCTCGCACACACTTTTTCAGTTCTGCCCACAAATGTTCTATAGGATTGAGGTCAGGGCTTTGTGATGGCCACTCCAATACCTTGACTTTGTTGTCCTAAAGCCATTTTGCCACAACGGAGGAAATATGCCTGGGGTTATTGTTCATTTGGAAGACCCATTTGCGACTAAGCTTTAACTTCCTGACTGATGTCTTGAGATGTTGCTTCAATATATCAACATACTTTTCCTTCCTCATGATGCCATCTATTTTGTGAAGTGCACCAGTCCCTCCTGCAGCAAAGCACCCCCACAGCATGATGCTGCCACCCCCGGGCTTCACGGATGGGATGGTGTTCTTCGGCTTGCAATCCCCCTTTTTCCTCCAAACATAACGATGGTCATTATGGCCAAACAGTTCTATTTTTGTTTCATCAGACCAAAGAACATTTCTCCAAAAAGTACGATCTTTGTCGTTTTACTGTGGATATAGATACTTTTGTACCTGTTTCCTCCAGCATCTTCACAAGGTCCTTTGCTGTTGTTCTGGGATTGATTTGCACTTTTCGCACCAAAGTACGTTCATCTCTAGGAGACAGAACGCGTCTCCTTCCTGAGCGGTATGACGGCTGCGTGTTCCCATGGTGTTTATACTTGTGTACTATTGTTTGTACAGATGAACGTGGTACCTTCAGACATTTGGAAATTGCTCCCAAGAATGAACCAGACTTGTGGAGGTCTACCATTTTTTTTTTTTTGAGGTCTTGGCTGATTTCTTTGGATTTCCCCATGATGTCAAGCAAAGAGGCATTGACTTTGAAGGTAGGCCTTGAAATACATCCACAGGTACACCTCCAATTAACTCAAATTATGTCAATTAGCCTATCAGAAGCTTCTAAAGCCATGACATAATTTTCTGGAATTTTCCAAGCTGTTTAAAGGCACAGTCAACTTAGTGTATGCACACTTCTGACCCACTGGAATTGTGATACAGTGAATTATAAGTGAAATAATATGTACTTGTGTCATGCCAAAATAATCTTCCTTTTGCTTGTCAGATAACTTTAATAAAAACATATGATTCAAAGTGTGACATGTATCTTCTTCTTCCTCTTCTTCTTCTTCTTCTTCTTCTTCTTCTTCTTCTTCTTCTTCTTCTTCTTCTTCTTCTTCTTCTTCTTCTTCTTCTTCTTCTTCTTCTTCTTCTTCTTCTTCTTCTTCTTCTTCTTCTTCTTCTTCTTCTTATTATTCTTCTTCTTCTTCTTCTTCTTCTTCTTCTTCTTCTTCTTCTTCTTCTTCTTCTCTGTTGTAGATCACAATGGAGTTCTACAAATATGTCTGTCATCTACTCTACTACAGAAGCATTTTGTAGAGCATGTTATTATACTGAACATTTTTGAAAATAAAATGCATAGTTTCATTGCATATGTCTCATGGATGGTATAAAAAAAAGTTACTGTTTTCAGAAGGCATAACTTATAGCATAGGGGTTCATGCATGTTTCTTTTTAATGAATGAATTCATATCAAACAGGATGGAAATTAGATGATGAAAAAGCAGCACTTTGTTGCACATTGACTGGTGGGTGCCCAGCTGATGGACCACAGTCCATGTTCTTCTTTTCTCTTAATATATATGACAGTTAAAGGTGCAATCTGGGATTAAAACAACAACCAAAAATGTGCTGTATGTACCAATCCAAGATTTCCCCTTTAAGATTGTGTGAAGAGGTAAAAGTATTTCCACTGAATGGAAACATTTGATAATTGTTAGACCTTTTTTTAATACATAAAGGTGTGGTGATTAGCCCCTACGTTTTACAGGTTCTGTATGGGAGATCCCATCACCTCTATTTTTTTTTTTAGAGTATAACCTTTTTCCTTGAACACTTGACCAGACCAAGACTTTTAACAATCATGTACAGCGGTGGTACATAACAATATAACCCAATCTTTATTTCTCTGCTTAGATATGTTGGAAATAGAGATGGAAATAGTTTTTACCAACCATGCCACGTTGGATATGCTACTTGTTGTTACCTAGGAGCCTCTGGTTTTGAACCCATTCACCTCCAATTAATTCAGTGATTTAGAATCTGTCTGACACCCATGCCAGCTACAAGACTACATTTGTTGAACTTTCACACCAATGTTCTCGATAAGCAAAAAAAACATTTGAATGATTCTTCTGCTTGGCTGTTCCGGTGAAATAACTCCCTGGCTAATGTAAACTAATCTTCAGATACAGTATGAGATCATGGCATGTTGTCACTCCCTCCCCAAACAAGACACACAAACATCGCTACAGGCAGCAGCACATAAAAAAAAAAAATCATTTCAATGACTACATTGCAATCAATATAGTGAAACGGTTGTGACATCATCCACCAATTTTCACCTGAAAACACAAAATACAAAAAAAAACTGCAAACGACGATGCTTGACAGGCCGGTGTGTGTAATCTGGTTCATAACAAGCATGACATCACTTGAAACTAGAGAGAGAAAAAAAAACAGAAAAACATGAAGGCAGAGCTCTATTGAAGCACATGATTCCTCACTAGTCTCAGAACTGTCTGGAACCAGCATGCTACGCTGCTTGGAGGCAAAACGAGATGAAACATGGTTGGAATCCAAGGCAAACAAATAGACTCTTCTTTTCACACTTGCACATGCTGTGTCTTCTCTGCCACATACAGATGCACACGCCACACGCAGACGCACATACAGATGCACACACACACACACACACACACACACACACACACTGAAAGAGTGAGCCGCTAGAAGGCCTTGGGGCCAGGCAGCCTACCACCTACATGATATTCTGAACTGCAACTGGCTTTGAAATGTAGAACATTCAGGTCAGACACAGAGAGAAGTAGATCTGTCTTCCAGGTGCCAGGGCCCAACATTGATGGATGACCCTTGGTTCTTGAGTTGTGGTGGCTCCTGTGACAGCCAGCCATTAATAAACAGTTTGTTACAACCCTCTCCTTTTGTGTTGTGTGCTGCCTGCCTGTCTGTGTGCAGCAGCCTCCACTTCTTGATTATTTCCGTGCCACTGATAATAAATTCTCATAAAGCTAATGATCCCTGATTACTGCTGCAATCTTTGCCTCATTACACTGATTAGCTGCAACGGTGTAACTCGGAGGACGCTCGTGCTTGTTTAAAAATACCACCACGCTCGTGATGTCGTTCTGTTAGACACCTCTCAGAATTAAAACCTAACACCTTCTAACCTTATCAGACTAAGCTGCTGTCTCAACAGAAACGCAATGACACAATCTTAATTAATATAATGCACGCATACAAACACTCACAAAGGGACGTGTTAATTACCATCATGCTTTGCATCAGTGAGGATTCTGTTGTAAAACCCGGTGCTGTCATGATGTGCGTTCCAAATGGCACCCTATGCCCTCAATAGTGCTCTGGTCAAAAGTAGTGCACTATGTAGAGAATAGGATGCCATTTGGGTCGCGCATTCATGCAATGGAAGCGGTTCTGGGTCTTGGATTCGGAAGACATGGTTCATTTCCAGTCCTTGTGCTAGAAAGATGTCCTTCAATGTCAAAATAAGCCTTGTGAGTCCACAGACAAATCAAACAAGCAGGCGGAGTCAGTGACCCCAATAATTTAGCACATTGCTCTGGACGTTTCCAGACGCTGTGGAAAGTGGGCATTTTTCCCAAATAGTGCCGTGCTCCCATCTGTTTATTACAGGTTGGTGACCCACCACCGGAGACGGCTGTTCACATGGAGCTTTATAGTGGGTCAGGACCAATGACAAAACCATCATCTCCTCGCTCCCTCTCTTCATCTGAAACAACACAAGTTGAAAGGCACACAGTGAAACAGACAAACAGAGAAAGAACAGAGAGAAACAGAGTGAAACCAAGGCACGAGGCTAGTCTTCTGAGTGGTCAGAACCTCAGTAGATTTTTCAATTGGAGAATTCGAGTTTTGGGAATGCAACAGACTGGTTCATTACCATATTTACTGTGCCAATAAAATGGAACACAAAAGGGTTCTACCTGGAACTAAAATGATTCTACCTGGAACCAAAAGGGGTTCTTCAAATGGTTATCCTATGGGAACAGCCAAATAACCCTTTTAAGTTCTAGATAGCACCCTGTTTTCTAAGAGAGTGTAGCATCAATCTCCTTTCTTTTCCATTGTATCTACAGTATCTTCAGGGGCTGTGAAGATATGATTTGTGTATTTATATCATGGGGGAGGAAGGGAGGGAAGGAAGGAGGGAGGGAATGAATGAATAAGGCAGGGCAACATTGATCCAGGACCCCTAGGCTTCAATTTCTCCATAGAGACAACATGGCTAATTAGGCTAGCATGTTGCCTGTTCCAGCACAGCTGCACTGAGAGATTATACAGACAGCTGTTAGTCAGCTGTTCAGCTGCACTATCAGTGAATCATTGAGACCAGCACACCATTCACAGAGTAAAGCCTCACTAACTATGTACTGCTTAATGTGGCCTAAATATATGGTCCAGAGATAAGGTTAATCAAGGGGAACCAAAGCAGCACAGCATGGCTCGATGAGAACACGATTCAAATGTAGAGATCTATTGACCGTATTTAAGTATTGAATTTATGAGAGCTCCCTAAGAGACATTCAATCTTATACAGTATGATGATCCGTGTTTATGGTTTTATGTCTGTCTCACATCACCAACACCCTGTGGACTGACAAGTGCTTGTTAATGACTTGGTTGATGAGGCTGATGTTATTGACTAGGTATAACTACTGTAGTAACATTAGGGACGGGCAGATCTGATGGAGTAGATTTGATGTACAGCAGGGTCCTAACATAACCTTGTCTGCGTCCCCAAATTGTACTCTGTTCCCTATACAATAGTAAGGGAATAGGGTGCCACTTTAAAGGGAATAGGGTTCCACTTTAAAGGGAATAGGGTGCCACTATAAAGGGAATAGGGTGCAACTATGAAGGGAATAGGTTGCCACTATAAAGGGAATAGGGTTCCACTTTAAAGGGAATAGGGTGCCACTATAAAGGGAATAGGGTGCCACTTTAAAGGGAATAGGGTGCCACTATAAAGGGAATAGGGTGCCACTATAAAGGGAATAGGGTGCCACTATAAAGGGAATAGGGTTCCACTTTAAAGGGAATAGGGTGCCACTATAAAGGGAATAGGGTTCCACTTTAAAGGGAATAGGTGCCACTATAAAGGGAATAGGGTGCCACTATAAAGGGAATAGGGTGCCACTATAAAGGGAATAGGGTGCCACTATAAAGGGAATAGGGTTCCACTTTAAAGGGAATAGGGTGCCACTATAAAGGGAATAGGGTGCCACTATAAAGGGAATAGGGTGCCACTATAAAGGGAATAGGGTTCCACTTTAAAGGGAATAGGGTGCCACTATAAAGGGAATAGGGTTCCACTTTAAAGGGAATAGGGTGCCACTATAAAGGGAATAGGGTGCCACTATAAAGGGAATAGGGTGCCACTATAAAGGGAATAGGGTGCCACTATAAAGGGAATAGGGTTCCACTTTAAAGGGAATAGGGTGCCACTATAAAGGGAATAGGGTGCCACTATAAAGGGAATAGGGTGCCACTTTAAAGGGAATAGGGTGCCACTATGAAGGGAATAGGGTGCCACTATAAAGGGAATAGGGTGCCACTATAAAGGGAATAGGGTGCCACTACAAAGGGAATAGGGTTCCACTTTAAAGGGAATAGGGTTCCACTTTAAAGGTAATAGGGTGCCACTATAAAGGGAATAGGGTGCCACTATAAAGGGAATAGGGTTCCACTTTAAAGGGAATAGGGTGCCACTATAAAGGGAATAGGGTTCCACTTTAAAGGGAATAGGGTGCCACTTTCAATCTGGATAATAACACAAAACAAATCATAAGGCTAGAGAAATGTATCGACACAATATTACAACAACAAGCAACACCCAAACATGACGGAAGATAAACAAGGAGAATCAATCTCCAAGAGAAAAACGCGACTCATCGACTGATACAGATGATTTATGCTTTTCACCACTGGGACTGGTAAGTGGGGAAAGTGATTTCTTGAAGTCGATAAATGACAAAATAGGCATACTAGAGTTGGTCAGTAATGATGTAAAAGAGTTGAAGGCGAGTCTTGAAATGATTGACGGAAAAGCTGCGATAATGGAGAACGATACAAAAAAAAACTAAAAAGGGACGGTGACTAGGATGGAAACGGACGTTAAGGAACATAAAAAGCAGAACAACTTTCTGAGAGAAGCCTTACTAGACATACAAAGTAGATCAATGAGAGAAATGTCTAGTACTTACGGGTATCCAAGACAAAGAAGGAGCGGTTACCGAAAAAATTGCTTTCTTACAGTGCTTCAAATCCCACTCGAGGCTGTCGATAAAATCCAACTCGAACGTGTACACCGTTTCGGACAAAGAGGACAGAGATATGAGCGTCCAATCGTTGCCAAATTTTCATTTTTTAAGGATAAAGTAATGGTTAAAAGCCTATGTAAAAGACTTGCTGGCACGAAAATAGGCATGAATGATCAGTTCCCGAGGGAGATTGCAGGACGGCGCAAAGTTCTGTACCCAATCTTCAAGGAAAATAGATCAAAAGGGAAGCGTGTTGCTCTTGTTGTCGATAAACTGTATATTGACAACCAAATGTTCCGCGATACAAAGACTACTCCATGGTTATTCTGAAAGTTCTAATAGAGGAGTCGAATAATAGAACACCCAATACTAGCCATGGTAGGGACTGTAATAATAAAGCACATTTATGGAATGTATAGTATTTTATAAAGGGATAAGACGGTATTACAAGAAAAGATAACAAGCAAAATAATACATCTTCAAATACAACTAAATTAGAACACAAGTACTCAACATAGTGGAGATAAAAACACAGCAAACAGAAGACATAGAAGGCACAGTATGTGGGTATGTGTGGATGTATTGTGATGGAAGGTGTGGTGTGCGTTTTTGTGTTTGAAAAAGTGTGGCGTTAAGTGAGTGAGAAAGGAAATGGTTGCATATCCCAGAACCAATGTGTGTCTGTGAGCAGGGGTTGTGAGAGAGAGCTTTCAATTTTGTGCAGATGAGGGATATACATTTTAAAATATAGTATAAATCAAATCATTTTTTTTGTCCTATCATGATGGAACGATCCCCAAACCTATATCCTGGACACCCACCTGAGCGACCCATACACCAAAGAGAAGTCCCCATATGTTTTATGGGCCTGCTGTGAGTTGCCTATATGCAGCCAAAATAGAAAAATAAATGCGGTCAGAGACCTACTTGAGCAGCACCGTCCCCTCAAGATTCTGAGCCTGCCTGGCAGGGTTGGTCCTACAAAGCCAGAGCCCCCTGATGGGAGAGCATAATATACAAGGAAATTCTCAAAGCTGCTAATGAGAACCGTGATGACCTTGTACCTAGCCGGTGGGGATTCCGGTGGGGTACCCCACCCAGGTAGTGGCAGTGCTGGCAACACTGGCTGCAGTCACTCTCGAACAATCAGAGAGGGGGCATATTATTGTGGCCCTGGTGGCAGAAGATAATCAATGGTCTGTCTGCACGGAGATGCTCGGGAAAAATGGTTACAACGGGGGACCAGAGTGTTTGTGTCTCAGGTGAAGAGGGTGGATCTGATCTCCATCACCTAGGACTTGACATAGATTAACTAGATTAATCAAATCTCACATTGTTGTCAATTTTTGCTCAATCTTGCATGCTTTCTCAAACAGCTGTAACTGTATATGCATTCATAAATCAGGTCCTTTCTTGAGTTGGGCTCTGGGATGTAACAACCGATCTGATCTTATGGTTGATTGTGGAGGAAAGGGGTGGAGTGTGTTGGAGTATGTGCGTGTGTGTTTATCCCACATCTGTTGCAAGGGGGTAAGGATGTTAGGGAGAATGTAGGATGAACCACAATAATTGTTTGCTAAAATAATAATTGCTTGTCAAAAATGTAATGTAATACAATGGAAATCCGGGTTATAGGTAACAATCCTACGCATGAACTGCCGACATCATTACGCATATTAATTGATAATAATGGAAAATTAGATATGCAAGATATTTGAATAGATATATATTTTTAAATAGCTATATAAATATATTGAGGTGAGAGCATTGGAAATGCTTTTGGCGGATGACCTGCTTCTGTTTTGTGGGTGGCACTGTGTGCTGTTTTCGATGGATGGGTCCTGGCCTCTCGGGGGCATAGGGATCCGGAGGGACGGGGGTGGGATGCCGATCACTGGGATGACAACCCAACTTGGGATGGGGAGGGGCTTTAGCAGGGGGATTAGTGGAGAACAATTGGAGGGTTACTTAGTAGCAATGCAAATATCATGGAACAGCTATATGGACACTCAATCATTACGGTATTTTTTATTGGTAAATTTACAAACATATATAATGATAAATAGATTTGAAACTTGTATCTCATTATGGTATGTGGTGAAATAAGTATAGCCAGTTATAATTGTAATGGCTTAGCAGATAATAACAAAAGAAGAACAATATTTACATGGCTCAAAGAGAAGGAATATAATATCTATTGTTTACAGGAAACTCATTCAACAATTCTAGATGAAGTTGCATGGAAAAAGGAATGGGGGGGTGAAATAAACTTCTCCCATGGGCTAAGAAACTCAAAAGGGGTGATGATATTAGTTAACAGTAATTTCGATCCGAATGTGCAAATTGTCCAAACAGCTAGGCAAGGTAGATGGATTATTTTAAATATGTTATTGGACCATAAACAGATATGGTTCATTAACCTTTACGGACCAAATAATGATGATCCATACTTGTTTGACAATATATATAATAAATTATCAACGCTGCAAGCAATTCAAGACTCTATTATTATGGTGGGAGATTACAATACCGTTTCAAATAGCTCAATGGACCGTAAAGGAAATCACACTACAAACTATCACCCTCATGCTCTTAAGAAAATTGTGAATGTCATGGATACATTAGAACTAGTAGATATATGGAGGCTTATATATCTTGATCAAGTGAGATATACATGGCGGAGACTCAATCAAGCTAGTCATCTTGACTTCTTTCTTATGTCATTCTCGTTTAAAAAGTGTTGATAGGGGACAGAATGTGGTCGGACCATCATATAATTGGCATATACATTACTCTTACTGAATTTCCATGTGGGCGAGGATATTGGACATTTAATCAATGCCTATTGGATGATAACTTGTTTTTAACTAGGACAGAGGAATTTATAACTGATTTTTTCCAACATAACATAGGTAGAGCAAATCCCCTTATTGTATGGGACACCTTTAAATGTGCCTTTAGAGGCCATGCAATTCAGTACTTATCTCGAAAACAAAAGCAATTTAGGTCAAAAGAGTCCACACTAACAAAGGAAATAGAAGGTCTAACAGAACAGATAGATAGCAATAAAAACTGTAACATAGAGGCTCAGAATAAATTAGAGGAAAAACAAAAATAAATGGAGATCATTATTCAAGAAAGATCAAGTGTAATATATTATAAAAATAAAGCAAACTGGATGGAATATGGGGAAAAATGCACCAAATTATTTGTAAATTTTCAACATAGAAATGCTACCAAAAATAATTTACTGAAACTGGTTATAAATGACGGAGTCACTCATGATTCACCAAATTATATTTTGAAGGTCCAGGAAAACTCCAGGGTTGGATGGCATACCAGTCGAGGTATACCAAACCTTTTTTTATATACTCAGAGGACCGTTATTAGCATGGTTTAACCACTCCTATGTAAATGGTAGATTATCAGATACTCAAGAAGAAGGTCTGATTTCATTATTTCTGAAACAGGATAAAAGTGGAAAATAAAAAGATGGGTCTGATTACCTAAAAAAATCACCCTGATTACCTCTTTAGTATTATCCCAATTTACCTATTTGCTTATGGTCTTGCCCACGCCCAGTGAACAGTTTTTTAAATTATATGAGAAAAATATATTCAATTTTATTTGGAATGGCAAACCAGACAAAATTAAACGGGCCTATTTATATAATGAATATGAATTCGGAGGACAGAAATTATTAAATATTAAAGCATTAGACCAATCACTAAAAGCTTCAGTCATACAAAAGTTATACTTAAATCTGAACTGGTTCTCTAGCAAATTAGTACGATTGTCTCACCCAATCTTCAAGAATGGCCTTTTTCCCTTTATTCAGATTACAACCTCTCACTTTCAGTTATTTGAAAAGGAAATCATCTCCCAAATATCACTATTTCTAAAACAAGCCATAGAAAGTTGGTTGCAATTTCAATTTAATCCTCAATAATTAACAGAACAAATAATGCAACAAATATTGTGGTTAAACTCAAATATACTAATTGATAAAAAACCATTACTTTTTGACAAAATGTTTAAAAAAGGTATAATCTTTATAAATGATATCATCGATAGGACTGGTGGAGTTATGTCGCACATGCAGCTAACAAAAACATATGGAAATGTCTGCTCTACCCAATATTACAACCAAATAATTGCAGTATTACCGCAAATATGGAAGAGGAAAGTGGAACGGGGAAAAAGTAAGG
This sequence comes from Coregonus clupeaformis, assembly GCF_020615455.1. Taxonomy (NCBI): domain Eukaryota; kingdom Metazoa; phylum Chordata; class Actinopteri; order Salmoniformes; family Salmonidae; genus Coregonus; species Coregonus clupeaformis. The sequence continues at coordinate 46,741,717 of NC_059220.1, forward strand.
AATTTGTCTGCCGGTCCTGCATTAAAGAACATAATTGGTTAAAGAAAATTGTGATAAATAAAAAATTATACCAGTTTCACTTAAGGACCAAAGGATTGACAGCCGTCCCATATAGATTGCAAAATAGTTGGGAAGAGATTTTTGACGTATCGATTACATTGCAAATGGTTTATGAACTGATACGCAAAACAACACCGGATTCAAAACTTATAATTTTTCAATTTATATTATTATACAAAATGGGGGATACAATCTTCCCAGCTCTGCAGATTTTGCTGCGAAGAGAATCATTAGATAATTTGTTTTGGTACTGTCCATTTGAAGCTTGTTTTTGGACACAGGTCCAGGAATGGCTAAAGGATTGCAATATTTACCTAGAGCTAACCCTGCAGATATCACTACTGGGTGATCTGAAAAGTCATAGTCAATCGATCAATAATATAATAATACTTTTAGCAAAAATATTTATTTTCAATTTACAAATCTGTAAAAACAATGAGAATAGAACGGTTCAGATCTTTTGTAAAACATCACAGTACAGTTGAAAAATATATGGCAAATAGAAATCCAATATGGATGGTGTTAAGAGATAGATGGGTGGTGTTGAATGGAGTTGAAGGATGGGACTAATAACTACTAACAACAACAAGATAACTAATGTAAAGCATACTGTGTCCATAATAAGTATATAGGTTATAGGTTGAGAGCTTTTGTGAAAGAGCACAGTTAGAAAGATATGGCATATAGAAGCAAACCGGATGGACATCATGGAAATGAGTGGAGAGGTTGAGGGTAGAGGAAGTTCAGGAGTAAAAACAAACAAAATAGAATTATTGTAAAATTGACTGTCTCCGTAAAATGTATATAGTATGTATAAGCTGGAAGTAGAGGCCTAAGCATTGTTGTTCACTAGTTTACTCCAATTAGGGAAGGGGTGGAGGGGTTGGAAAGTAATGAAGGGAAATATATATATATATTTAAAAAAGGATATGTATGTATGTATGTATGTATATATTTGGGAGAAAAAACAACAACATATGGGAGATTGGAAGTGATGAAGACAATTACATTGATGGAAGTTACAATCCATCTGCAATATTAAAGCTGATCTAAAAAATAAAAATAAAATACAAATCTACCCCCTAAAAAATATACAAAATATAAAATACAAATGTTTTACACACAACAGTGACTGAACAGTCCAGGGCTATATAGGGGTGGTGATGAGATGATGAGATGCAGGTGCGCTGGAGGTGATTAGGGTGCGTTGGGTTTCCCTTCCTGTGTTGCCGAGGTGGTGCGCTCAGACCGGTGGCTCAGTAGACCGGCGAATCAGAGCGGAGCAACGGGAGGAGACGTGACAGTAACCCCCCAAGTGAGGCTGGCCGTGGCCCCGATCTTCTCCTGAAAGCCTTCCACACTCGGGAGGTGAATTGGGGGCCACGGTCCGAGACGATGTCCTCCGGAAGTCAATTTTGCCGGAAGACCTGTTGGGACAGGACCTCAGCGACCTGGAGAGCAGAAGGAAGACCAGTTAGTGGCAAAAACAGCATGATTTGGAGAACCGATCTACGACCACCATGACTGTGGTGAAGCCATCAGAACGTGGGAGGTCGGTGACAAAGTCTATGGACAGGTGTGACCAAGGTCGCTGAGGCACTGGGAGAGGAACTAGTTTGCCTGCCAAGGCTTTCTTAGGTGTCTTCGTTTGGGCACATAGGGAACAGGAGTTGATATAGCGGGAGACATCAGTAGCTAAGGTGGGCCTCCTGTATTTTTGTGATAGAGAATGCAGGGTGTGCGTAATACCGGAGTGCCCTGCCGTAAGGGTGGTGTGCGCCCAGATCAGCCGGCGGTCTCGGACACTGGTGGGTACATACACGTGACCTGACGGCGTCCGTCTTCTCTCTTTCCATGAACACCCCCTGAGGGCTGATCCTGTATCCCAGGAAGGAGATGGCCTGTTGGGGAGCAACGGGAGGAGACGTGACACCCATACTTTGTCAATAGGGTTAACTGGCTAGCTACTAGTACTGTTAGCTAGCCAGATAGCCACCAAAAAAATGTTTGATAGCTACCCACAAATAATTTAAATCTATCTTGCATAATATTCGTTTTATGTCATTTTTGCCTTTTAAACTATCTGGTTAGCTACATTATTATGATTCACAAATAGCTAGCTGATAGTCATGAACTGAAACTGATACTTTGTGTATATCTTGTTTCATCTCTATTGCCATTGTCCTGGCTGGAAGATGGTTCAGTGAATGGATAAGTCCATAGTCAGTCAATAGGGCTAACTAGCTAGCAAAAAAAAAAATTGGTAGCTACCCACAACAAATATACATCTACCTTTCATAACATTAGTTTTAGGTCATTTTTGCCTGTTTAACTAGCTGATTAGCTAGATTATTATGATTTACATATCTAGCTGATACTTATGAAGTAAAACGTTTGCTTTGTGTATATCTTGTTTAATCTGTTGTTGTCATTGTCCTGGCTGGAAGAAGGTTCAGTGAATGGGCAGGTGATGCGTGAAGCAATACAGCAGGGGGTAGTGCGAGTGCTTCTCAAATGTATTGTTTTATGCAGTCTCCACACTCTCGTCCTCACAAGAACGTACTCAAGAGAACGTGGTCGGAGGATGCACTCGGAGCGTGAGAGTGTGGAGCACGGTAGTACGCACATCGAGAAACACCCATTGTCTGTTCATTCACATCTGCATCATTAGGTCTCAAAGAAGCAGTGCATCAAAACTTCACATGGCCATTTACGCTGTTTTCTTCTGTCCCATGTGTGATCCATGCATTTGATCCATTAACTAAATCATATGTCTGTTTTATTGTTCAGTGCCTTTTGGTGTTAATATATGAACAAAGAGCTTGCTGGCTTCTCTTTTGATCCAAGTGCCTGATTGTGTCAGGCGATGTCTGCAAAAACGGATTGACAGTATGATGGACTATACATGTCAGGATAATCGTGTATGCGGTGAACGAAGTCAAGCGCAGGACACCGAGAGACTGGCAGATGTACTTTACTAATAAACGTAATGAAAAGTACAAAACGACAAAACCTCCAAAACAGGGAGGAACAATAATCTCAATACACAGTCCTGCCGAAAACAAACGGAGAACAATCACACACAACAAACGAATGACAGACAGGGGTTATACAGGGAAACCATCAACACTAATGGGAAACAGGTGGACACAAAGCAGACCAATCTAGATGATTGCTGAAACCTAGATCGGTGGCAGCTAGTACTCTGGGGACGACGAATGCCGAAGCCTGCCCGAGCAAGGAGGAGGAGCAGCCTCTGCTAAATCCGTGACAATAGGGCAGTGGCGTGGTTAGTCTCTGTAGGATGGATGGATCCTCCCTATACACTATGTATTCCAGCTACAACAGACACTCTCCTCAAACCTGTGCTTCACTTTCCTTTCCCTCGCTGACATCACTACGGCACTGTATATAGTGCTGTCAAATGCAGCCTAAATGATCTCTTTTTCCAATATAATTTAACCCCATACCTTCTACTGGAACAGGGATGCAATTTAATGCCTCCACTGATAACTAATGGGAGAAACTCTTAAAACGTCAGAGCTTATAATAAGCTGGTCAGCTTATCATATTACGCTTGTGAGCTTATAATATTAGCATTTAAATGTTCTTTGAAAGAATGTGAAGTCAGAGCTCTAACTGCCATTTTGACTTGGCCATTGAAGAAAGAGGGAAAACAGCTAGTGATGCTCCCGTGCAGGTGCCATTTTCCTTAATCTGTTTATCCAAATTGTTTATGACACCTGACTTATTGTTATTAGTCAGTCAGACGGGTGTGAAAAAAAATAAAAAAAATAAAACGTTATAAAAGGGAAAGTGTGATAAAGACTTCTAATTTGCGTTCAACCTGGGAGGGGTGTGTGTGTGTGTGTGTGTGTGTGTGGTGGTGGGGGGGGGATAATTCAGACCCCTTTACCTTTTCCACATTTTGTTATGTTACAGCCTTATTCTAAAATGGATTAAGTAAATAAAAATCCTCAGCAATCTACACACAATACCCCATAATGACAAAGGGAAAACAGGTTTTTAGAAATGTTTGCAAATGTATTACAAATAAAAACAGAAATACCTTACTGACATAAGTATTCAGACCTTTTGCTATGAGACTTCAAATTGAGCTCAGGTGCATCCTGTTTCCATTGATCGTCCTTGAGATGTTTCTACAACTTGATTGGAGTCCACCTGTGGTAAATTCAATTGATTGGACATAACTTGGAAAGGCACACACCTGTCTATATACAGTAGAGGGGGAAAGTATTTAGTCAGCCACCAATTGTGCAAGTTCTCCCACTTAAAAAGATGAGAGAGGCCTGTAATTTTCATCATAGTTACACGTCAACTATGACAGACAAATTGAGGAAAAAAATTCCAGAAAATCACATTGTAGGATTTTTTATGAATTTATTTGCAAATTATGGTGGAAAAAAAAGTATTTGGTCACCTACAAACAAGCAAGATTTTGGCTCTCACAGACCTGTAACTTCTTCTTTAAGAGGCTCCTCTGTCCTCCACTCGTTACCTGTATTAATGGCACCTGTTTGAACTTGTTATCAGTATAAAAGACACCTGTCCACAACCTCAAACAGTCACACTCCAAACTCCACTATGGCCAAGACCAAAGAGCTGTCAAAGGACACCAGAAACAAAATTGTAGACCTGCACCAGGCTGGGAAGACTGAATCTGCAATAGGTAAGCAGCTTGGTTTGAAGAAATCAACTGTGGGAGCAATTATTAGGAAATGGAAGACATACAAGACCACTGATAATCTCCCTCGATCTGGGGCTCCATGCAAGATCTCACCCCGTGGGGTCAAAATGATCACAAGAACGGTGAGCAAAATTCCCAGAACCACACGGGGGGACCTAGTGAATGACCTGCAGAGAGCTGGGACCAAAGTAACAAAGCCTACCATCAGTAACACACTACGCCGCCAGGGACTCAAATCCTGCAGTGCCAGACGTGTCCCCCTGCTTAAGCCAGTACATGTCCAGGTCCGTCTGAAGTTTGCTAGAGTGCATTTGGTTGATCCAGAAGAGGATTGGGAGAATGTCATATGGTCAGATGAAACCAAAATATAACTTTTTGGTAAAAACTCAACTCGTCATGTTTGGAGGACAAAGAATTCTGAGTTGCATCCAAAGAACACCATACCTACTGTGAAGCATGGGGGTGGAAACATCATGCTTTGGGGCTGTTTTTCTGCAAAGGGACCAGGACGACTGATCCGTGTAAAGGAAAGAATGAATGGGGCCATGTATCGTGAGATTTTGAGTGAAAACCTCCTTCCATCAGTAAGGGCATTGAAGATGAAACGTGGCTGGGTCTTTCAGCATGACAATGATCCCAAACACACTGCCCGGGCAACGAAGGAGTGGCTTCGTAAGAAGCATTTCAAGGTCCTGGAGTGGCCTAGCCAGTCTCCAGATCTCAACCCCAAAGAAAATATTTGGAGGGAGTTGAAAGTCTGTGTTGCCCAGCGACAGCCCCAAAACATCACTGCTCTAGAGGAGATCTGCATGGAGCAATGGGCCAAAATACCAGCAACAGTGTGTGAAAACCTTGTGAAGACTTACAGAAAACGTTTGACCTGTGTCATTGCCAACAAAGGGTATATAACAAAGTATTGAGAAACTTTTGTTATTGACCAAATACTTATTTTCCACCATAATTGGCAAATAAATTCATAAAAAATCCTACAATGTGATTTTCTGGAAAAAAAATTCTCATTTTGTCTGTCATAGTTGACATGTACCTATGATGAAAACTACAGGCCTCTCTCATCTTTTTAAGTGGGAGAACTTGCACAATTGGTGGCTGACTAAATACTTTTTTTCCCCACTGTAAGGTCCCACAGTTGACAGTGTATGGCAGAGCAAAAACCAAGCCATGAGGTCAAAGGAATTGTCCGTAGAGCTCAGAGACAGGATTGTGTCAGCACAGATCTGGGGAAGGGTACCAAAAAATGTCTGCAGCACTAAAGGTCCCCAAGAACACAGTGGCCTCCATCATTCTTAAACGGAAGAAGTTTGGAACCACCAAGACTCTTCCTGGAGCTGGCCGCCCGGCTAAACTGAGCAATCGGGGGAGAATTGCTTTGGTCAGGGAGGGGACCAAGAACCCGATGGTCACTCTGACAGAGCTCCCAAGTTCCTCTGTGGAGATGGGAGAACCTTCCAGAAGGTCAACCATCTCTGCAGCACTCCATCAATCAGGCCTTTATGGTAGAGTGGCCAGACGGAAACCACTCCTCAGCCAAAAGGCACCTAAAGACTCTCAGACCATGAGAAACATGATTATCTGGTCTGATGAAACCAAGATTGAACTCTTTGGCATGAATGCCAAGCATTACGTCTGGGGGAAACCTGGCACCATCCCTACGGTGAAGCTAGGTGGTGGCAGCATCATGCTGTGGGGATGTTTTTCAGCGGCAGGGACTTGGAGACTAGTCAGGATTGAGGGAAAGATGAACGGAGCAAAGTACAGAGAGATCCTTGATGAAAACCTGCTCCAGAGAGCTCAGGACCTCAGACTGGGGCGACGTTTCACCTTCCAACAGGACAACGACCCTAAGCACACAGCTAAGACAACACAGGCGTAGTTTCGGGACAAGTCTCTGAACGTCCTTGAGTGGCCCAGCCAGAGTCCGGACTTGAACCCTATCGAACATCTCTGGAGAGACCTGAAAATAGCTGAGCAGCAATGCTCCCCATCCAACCTGACAGAGCTTGAGAGGATCTGCAGAGAAGAATGAGAGAAACTCCCCAAATACAGGTGTGCCAAGTTTGTAGCGTCATACCCAAGAAGACTTGAGGCTGTAATCGCTGCAAAAGGTGCTTCAACAAAGTACTGAGTAAAGGGTCTGGATACCTATGTAAATGTGATATTTCCATTTTTTTTTTTTATAAATGAGCAAAAAATTCTAAAAACCTGTTTTTGCTTTGTCATTATGGGGTATTGTGTGTAGATGGATGAGGGGGAAAAAATAAACAATTTAATCATTTTTAGAATAAGGCTGTAACCTAACAAAATGTGGAAAAAGTCAAGGGATCTGAATACTTTCCGATGGCACTGTATACTTCCATAACATTTTTTAAATTGGTACTGGGCTACCTTCAGACGAGTCTTGAAAAGCCTCTGGGTGTTCTAGAGCATATTGTGTTTATGAGAGTCACACCTGTCCATAGAAGGGTCATATTAAGTGTGTAGCCGAAACTGTTCGGATGCTACAGTTGGCAGATCGGCGATATTAGAGATGTGTAACTAATGATCCTTCTCAGCGAGATACAACACTAAGCAAGTGATCATTTTCAGGATTGACAGAGAGTATTAAACAGAAGTAATTATAGTCGTTGGTACAGAACAATAATATCCTGCATACTAAAGTATTAATGAGGGATATTAAAATAGGCCTATCCATTAAAACACTGATCTTTCATTCCATTATAACAGGGCGGATATAAGATTCATACGCCTTTGATTTGGTAGGAAATGGAGAGAAGAGACGAAGACGAATGTCTGGTAAAAACTGGATCAGCTCCCCATCAGAGAGGAATGTCTGGTAAAAACTGGATCAACTCCCCATCAGAGAGGAATGTCTGGTAAAAACTGGATCACCTCCCCATCAGAGAGGAATGTCTGGTAATAACTGGATCAACTCCCCATCAGAGAGGAATGTCTGGTAAAAACTGGATCAACTCCCCATCAGAGAGGAATGTCTGGTAAAAACTGGATCAGCTCCCCATCAGAGAGGAATGTCTGGTAAAAACTGGATCAACTCCCCATCAGAGAGGAATGTCTGGTAAAAACTGGATCAACTCCCCATCAGAGAGGAATGTCTGGTAAAAACTGGATCACCTCCCCATCAGAGAGGAATGTCTGGTAATAACTGGATCAGTTCCCCATCAGAGAGGAATGTCTGGTAAAAACTGGATCAACTCCCCATCAGAGAGGAATGTCTGGTAAAAACTGGATCCCCTCCCCATCAGAGAGGAATGTCTGGTAAAAACTGGATCAGCTCCCCATCAGAGAGGAATGTCTGGTAAAAACTGGATCAACTCCCCATCAGAGAGGAATGTCTGGTAATAACTGGATCAACTCCCCATCAGAGAGGAATGTCTGGTAAAAACTGGATCGCCTCCCCATCAGAGAGGAATGTCTGGTAATAACTGGATCAGTTCCCCATCAGAGAGGAATGTCTGGTAAAAACTGGATCACCTCCCCATCAGAGAGGAATGTCTGGTAAAAACTGGATCGCCTCCCCATCAGAGAGGAATGTCTGGTAATAACTGGATCAGTTCCCCATCAGAGAGGAATGTCTGGTAAAAACTGGATCACCTCCCCATCAGAGAGGAATGTCTGGTAAAAACTGGATCAACTCCCCATCAGATAGCTAGTTATAAACTGCTGCATAGTGAATGTAGAGGTCAGAGACACAACCAAATATTATATTATAGACACTTGGCATCAAGCCATTCAAAATAAGAAAGAAAACTAGCATTGATTAAAGCTAGACAGACATGTTGGTCACGGTTCCTACCAGTTGTGATGCTTAATCAGCCTTGATCTGTATTGATAGAGAATATAGTAATTTAGGTATCTACATAAAATAACCTTAATCTCTATAGGTCATTCATCATGATCATAAAAAAAAAAAAACTAATCTCTATCGGTCATTCATCATGGTCATAGCATTAATCTACACTTTTTTTTGAATTTATTTTACCTTTATTTAACCAGGTAAGCCAGTTGAGAACAAGTTCTCATTTACAACTGCGACCTGGCCAAAATAAAGCAAAGCAGTGCGATAAAAACAACAACACAGAGTTACATATGGGGTAAACAAAACATAAAGTCAAAAATACAACAGAAAATATATATACAGTTTGTGCGAATGTAGTAAGTTATGGAGGTAAGGCAATAAATAGGCCATAGTGCAAAATAGTTACACTTTCGTATTAACACTGGAATGATAGATGTGCAAAAGATGATGTGCAAATTAGCAAAATAAATAACATTTACATTTACGTCATTTAGCAGATGCTCTTATCCAGAGCGACTTACAAATTGGTGCATTCACCTTATAGCCAGTGGGATAACCACTTTACAATATGTTTTATTTTTTTCTTTGGGGTGGGGTAAGGGGGGATAGAAGGATTACTTTATCCTATCCCAGGTATTCCTTAAAGAGGTGGGGTTTCAAGGAAGGTGGTGAGTGACTCCGCTGTCCTGGCGTCGTGAGGGAGCTTGTTCAACCATTGGAGTGCCAGAGCAGCGAACAGTTTTGACTGGGCTGAGCGGGAACTGTGGTTCCGCAGAGGTAGGGGGGCCAGCAGGCCAGAGGTGGATGAACGCAATGCCCTCGTTTGGGTGTAGGGACTGATGAGAGCCTGAAGGTACGGAGGTGCCGTTCCCCTCACAGCTCCGTATGCAAGCACCATGGTCTTGTAGCAGATGCAAGCTTCAACTGGAAGCCAGTGGAGTGTGCGGAGGAGCGAGGTGACGTGAGAGAACTTGGGAAGGTTGAACACCAGACGGGCTGCGGCATTCTGGATGAGTTGTAGGGGTTTAATGGCCAGGCAGGGAGCCCAGCCAACAGCGAGTTGCAGTAATCCGGACAGGAGATGACAAGTGCCTGGATTAGGACCTGTGCCGCTTCCTGTGTAAGGCAGGGTCATACTCTCTGAATGTTGTAGAGCATGAACCTACAGGATCGGTTCACCGCCTTGATGATAGAGGAGAACGACAGAGTGTTGTCCAGGGTCACGCCAAGGCTCTTTGCACTCTGGGAGGAGGACACAACGGCGTTGTCAACCGTGATGGCGAGATCATGGAACGGGCAGTCCTTCTCCGGGAGGAAGAGCAGCTCCGTCTTGCCGAGGTTCAGCTTGAGGTGGTGATCCATCAATAACAATATGGGGATGAGGTAGTTGGGTGGGCTAATTTCAGATGGGCTGTGTACAGGTGCAGTGATCGGTAAGCTGCTCTGACAACTGATGCTTAAAGTTAGTGAGGGAGATAAGAGTCTCCACCTTCAGAGATTTTTGCAGTTCGTTCCAGTCATTGGCAGCAGAGAACTGGAAGGAATGGCGGCCAAAGGAGGTGTTGGCTTTGGGGATGACCAGTGAGATACAGTGGGGAAAAAAAGTATTTAGTCAGCCACCAATTGTGCAAGTTCTCCCACTTAAAAAGATGAGAGAGGCCTGTAATTTTCATCATATGTACACGTCAACTATGACAGACAAAATGAGAAAAAAAAATCCAGAAACTCACATTGTAGGATTTTTAATGAATTTATTTGCAAATTATGGTGGAAAATAAGTATTTGGTCAACTTCAAACAAGCAATATTTCTGGCTCTCACAGACCTGTAACTTCTTCTTTAAGAGGCTCCTCTGTCCTCCACTCGTTACCTGTATTAATGGCACCTGTTTGAACTTGTTATCAGTATAAAAGACACCTGTCCACAACCTCAAACAGTCACACTCCAAACTCCACTATGGCCAAGACCAAAGAGCTGTCAAAGGACACCAGAAACAAAATTGTAGACCTGCACCAGGCTGGGGAAGACTGAATCTGCAATAGGTAAGCAGCTTGGTTTGAAAAAAATCTACTGTGGGAGCAATTATTAAGAAATGGAAGACATACAAGACCACTGATAATCTCCCTCGATCTGGGGCTCCACGCAAGATCTCACCCAGTGGGGTCAAAATGATCACAAGAACGGTGAGCAAAAATCCCAGAACCACACGGGGGGGGACCTAGTGAATGACCTGCAGAGAGCTGGGACCAAAGTAACAAGCCTACCATCAGTAACACACTGCGCCGCCAGGGACTCAAATCCTGCAGTGTCAGACGTGTCCCCCTGCTTAAGCCAGTACATGTCCAGGCCCGTCTGAAGTTTGCTAGAGTGCATTTGGATGATCCAGAAGAGGATTGGGAGAATGTCATATGGTCAGATGAAACCAAAATAGAACTTTTTGGTAAAAACTCAACTCGTTGTGTTTGGAGGACAAAGAATGCTGAGTTGCATCCAAAGAACACCATACCTACTGTGAAGCATGGGGGTGGAAACATCATGCTTTGGGGCTGTTTTTCTGCAAAGGGACCAGGACGACTGATCCGTGTAAAGGAAAGAATGAATGGGGCCATGTATCGTGAGATTTTGAGTGAAAACCTCCTTCCATCAGCAAGGGCATTGAAGATGACACGTGGCTGGGTCTTTCAGCATGACAATGATCCCAAACACACCGCCCGGGCAACGAAGGAGTGGCTTCGTAAGAAGCATTTCAAGGTCCTGGAGTGGCCTAGCCAGTCTCCAGATCTCAATCCCATAGAAAATCTTTGGAGGGAGTTGAAAGTCTGTGTTGCCCAGTGACAGCCCCAAAACATCACTGCTCTAGAGGAGATCTGCATGGAGGAATGGGCCAAAATACCAGCAACAGTGTGTGAAAACCTTGTGAAGACTTACAGAAAACGTTTGACCTGTGTCATTGCCAACAAAGGGTATATAACAAAGTATTGAGAAACTTTTGTTATTGACCAAATACTTATTTTCCACCATAATTTGCAAATAAATTCATTAAAAATCCTACAATTTGATTTTCTGGATTTTTTTTTCTCATTTTGTCTGTCATAGTTGACGTGTACCTATGATGAAAATTACAGGCCTCTCTCATCTTTTTAAGTGGGAGAACTTGCACAATTGGCGGCTGACTAAATACTTTTTTTCCCCACTGTATACCTGCTGGAGCGCAGACTACGGGTGGGTGTTGCTATGAATGACCAGTGAGCTAAGATAAGACTGGGATTTGCCTAGCAGTGATTTATAGATGACCTGGAGCCAGTGGGTTTGGCGACGAACATGTAGTGAGGGCCAGCCAACAAGAGCGTACAGGTCACAATGGTGGGTAGTATATGGGGCTTTGGTGACAAAACGGATGGCACTGTGATAGACTACATCCAATTTGCTGAGTAGAGTGTTGGAGGCTATTTTGTAAATTACATCGCCGAATTCAAGGATCAGTAGGATAGTCAGTTTTACGAAGGCATATTTGGCAGCATGAGTGAAGGAGGCTTTGTTGCGAAATAGGAAGATGATTCTAGAATTAACTTTTGATTGGAGATGCTTAATGTGAGTCTGGAAGGAGAGTTAACAGTCTAACCATACACCTAGGTATTTGTAGTTGTCCATATACTCTAGGTCAGACCCGCAAGAGTAGTGATTTTAGTCGGGTGGGCGGGTGCAAGCTCCGTTCGGTTGAAGAGCATACATTTAGTTTTACTAGTGTTTAAGAGCAGTTGGAGGCTACGGAAGGAGTGTTGTATGGCGTTGAAGCTCGTTTGGAGGTTTTTTAACACAGTGTCCAATGAAGGGCCAGATGTATACAAAATGGTGTCGTCCGCATAGAGGTGGATCCGAGCGTCACCAGCAGCAAGAGCGACATCATTGATATGCACAGAGAATAGAGTCGGCCCGAGAATTGAACCCTGTGGCACCCCCATAGAGACTGCCAGAGGTCCAGACAACAGGCCCTCAGATTTGGCACATTGAACACTATCTGAGAAGTAGTTGGTGAACCAGGCGAGGCAGTTATTTTAGAAACCAAGGCTATTTATTCTGCCAATAAGAATGCGGTGGTTGACAGAGTAGAAAGCCTTGGCCAGGTCGTTGAAGACGGCTGCGCAGTACTGTCTTTTATCGATCGCAGTTATAATATCGTTTAGGACCTTGAGCGTGGCTGAGGTGCACCCATGACCAGCTCGGAAACCGGATTGCATAGCTGAGAAGGTACGGTGGGATTCGAAATGGTCGGTGATCTGTTTGTTAACTTGGCTTTCAAATACTTTCGATAGGCAGGGCAGAATGGATATAGGTCTGTAACAGTTTGGATCTAGAGTGTCACCCCCTTTGAAGAGGGGGATGACCGCGGCAGCTTTCCAATCTCTGGGGATCTCAGACGTTATGAAAGAGAGCTTGAACAGGCTAGTAATAGGGGTTGCGACAATTTCGGCGGCTAATTTTAGAAAGAAAGGGTCCAGATTGTCTAGCCCAGCTGATTTGTAGGGGTCCAGATTTTTCAGCTCTTTCAGAACATCAGCTGTCTGAATTTGTGTGAAGGAGAAGCGGGGTGGGGGGGGGCATGGGCAAGTTGCAGCGGAGGGTGCAGAGCTGGTGGCAGGGGTAGTGGTAGCCAGGTGGAAAGCATGGCCAGCCATAGCAAAATGCTTGTTGAAGTTCTCAATTATTGTAGATTTATTGGTGGTGACAGTGTTTCCTAGCCTCAGTGCAGTGGGCAGTTGGGAGGAGGTGCTCTTATTCTCCGAAAACTTTTTGGAGTTAGTGCTACAGGATGCACATTTCTTTTTGAAAAAAGCTAGCCTTTGCTTTCCTAACTGATTGTGTATATTGGTTCCTGACTTCCCTGAAAAGTTGCATATCGCGGGGGCTGTTCGATGCTAATGCAGTACGCCACAGGATGTTTTTGTGCTGGGCAAGGGCAGTCAAGTCTGAGGAGAACCAGGGGCTATATCTGTTCTTAGTTCTGAATTTTTTGAATGGGGCATGCTTATTTAAGATTGAGAGGAAAGCACTTTTAAAGAACAACCAGGCATCCTCTACTGACGGAATGAGGTCAATATCCATCCAGAATACCCGGGCCAGGTCAATTAGAAAGGCCTGCTCGCTAAAGTGTTTTAGGGAGCGTTTGACAGTGATGAGGGGTGGTCGTTTGACTGCGGACCCATTACGGATGCATGCAATAAGGCAGTGCTCGCTGAGATCCTGGTTGAAGACAGCGGAGGTGTATTTAGAGGGTATATTTGTCAGGATGATATCTATGAGGGTACCCATGTTTACGGATTTAGGGTTGTACCTGGTAGGTTCGTTGATAATTTGTGTGAGATTGAGGGCATCTAGTTTGGATTGTAGGTTGGCGGGGTGTTAAGCATATCCCAGTTTAGGTCACCAAGCAGTACGAACTCTGAGGATAGATGGGGGGCAATCAGTTCACATATGGTGTCCAGGGCACAGCTTGGGGCTGTGGGGGGTCTGTAGCAAGTGGCAACAGTGAGAGACTTATTTCTGGAAAGGTGGATTTTTTGAAGTAGAAGCTCTTTGGGCACAGACCTGGATAGTATGATAGAGCTCTGCAGGCTATCTCTACAGTAGATTGCAACCCCACCCCCTTTGGCAGTTCTATCGAGACGGAAAAAGTTGTAGTTGGGGGTGGACATTTCTGAATTTTTGGTGGCCTTCCTAAGCCAGGATTCAGACACTGCTAGAACATCAGGGTTGGTGGAGTGTGCTAACGCAGTGAATAACTCAAACTTAGGGATGAGGCTTCTGATGTTAATGTGCAAGAAACCAAGGCTTTTACAGTTACAGAAGTCAACAAATGATAACGCCTGGGGAGTAGGAGTGATACTGGGGGCTACAGGGCCTAGGTTAACCTCTACATCACCAGAGGAACAGAGGAGGAGTAGAATAAGGATACGGCTAAAGGCTTTAAGAACTGGTTTTCTAGTGCGTTGGGTACAGAGAAAAAAAGGGGCAGATTTCTGGGCGTTGTAGAATAGATTCAGGGCATTATGTACAGACAATGATATGGAAGGATATGAGTACAGTGGAGGTAAACCTAAGCGTTGGGTAACGATGAAAGAGATAGCTTTACTGGAGGCACCGATTTAGTCGCCTCCATGTGTATGGGGGGTGGGACAAAGGAGCTATCTAAGGCAGGTTGAGCTGGACTGGGGGCTCTACAGTGAAATAGTACAATAAGAAATCACCGAAACATCAATAAGCAAGGCATATTGACATGGGAGAGAGGCATAAAGCAATCACAGGTGTTATTCGAGAGAGCTAAGACAACAGCTGGTAATGGCGACAAAGTTTGGGCTGAGGCTAAACATAAACAGGATGCGGTACCGTAAAAAGGAACAGTCCAGCAGGCATCAGCTGTATAGCTGAGTTATCAGAAGGTCCGGTGAACAGCAATGGGAGAGTTCGGAGGTAGTTCGGGGGCTGCTACAGCACTGGCGAGCAAGAGGCACTGCTTGCGTGTGCTAGCGGGCCGGGGCTAGCAGATGGATCTTCGTGGTTGACGTCGTAACGGGAAGCCTGTTGAAACCACATCAGACGATTTAGTCGGCAGGCCAGTCATGTTGGATCGGCGGGGCTCCGTGTCAACACTAGGAGGTCCCGTCCGGTTGACAGAGAGGTAGATAGCCAGTAGATGGGCCTGGCTCGAGGCTAGTTCAAGGCTAAATTGTGCTTGCTAAGGGGCAATGGTAATTAGCCAACGACAACAACCATTCGGTTGCAGCTAGCTAGTTGCGATGATCCGGCGCTAGGGTCCAGTGATTCCGGCAGAAAATCCGATATGTTCTGGGTCGATAGCACGCTGTGCAGAATGGCCGACAAATTGTCCAGGCTAGAGCTAGTGCTGGCTGGTGGGTAGTGCAGGCCACGGACAATGGTGAAGACGCTAATGGTGGCTAATAGCAAGAAGCTAGCTAGCTGGCTACCACAGCCATTCGGTTGCAGCTAGACTAGTTTCAGCTTCTTGATAAAAGTTACATAATAATAGAATATAATCTTTTCCATGTTTGGTGAGGCGGGTTGCAGGAAAGTATATTTAGTTAAAGAATGAAAAGTAAAATTGAGAAATATATACAAAATAGACAAAAAACTAAAAAAACTGGCTATTTACACAAGGACACTACAGGAAAAACGACCGCACTGCTACGCCATCTTGGATTCCTACATGACAAAAATATGTGGACACCTGCTCGTCGAACATTTCATTCCAAAATCATACGCATTAAAATGGAGTTGGTCCCTACTTTGCTGCTACAACAGCCTCTACTCTTCTGGGAAGGCTTTCTACTAGATGTTGGAACATTGCTGCGGGGACTTGCTTCCATTCAGCCAGAAGAGCATTAGTGAGATCAGGCACTGATGTTGGGCAATTAGGCCTGGCTCGCAGTCGGCGTTCCAATTCATCTCCCAAAGGTTTCAGAGGGGGTTGAGGTCAGGGCTCTGTGCAGGCCAGTCAAGTTCTTCCACACCGATCTCAAGAAACCATTTCTGTATGTACCTCGCTTTATGCGAGGGGCATTGTCATGCTGAAACAGGAAAGGGCTTTCCCCAAACTGTTGCCACAAGGTTGGAAGCAGAGAATCGTCTAGAATGTCATTGTATGCTGTAGCGTTAAGATTTCCCTTCACTGGAACTAAGGAGCCTGAACCATGAAAAACAGCGCCAAACCATTATTCCTCCTCCAGCAAACTTTACAGTTGGCACTATGCATTGGGGCAGGTACCGTTCTACTGGCATCCGCCAAACTCAGATTCGTCCGTCGGACTGCCAGATGATGAAGCGTGATTCATCACTTCAGAGAATGAGTTTCTACTGCTCCAGAGTCCAATGGCAGCGAGCTGTACACAACCAGCCAAAGCTTGGGCTTTTGTGCGG
The DNA here is from genome assembly GCF_020615455.1 of Coregonus clupeaformis. NCBI lineage: Eukaryota > Metazoa > Chordata > Actinopteri > Salmoniformes > Salmonidae > Coregonus > Coregonus clupeaformis. Next base: position 46,758,248 of record NC_059220.1, read on the forward strand.
CTGCTCGGCCATGGAAACCCATTTCATGAAGCTCCAGACGAATAGTTCTTCTTCTGACGTTGCTTCCAGAGGCAGTTTGGAACATGGTAGTGAGTGTTGCAACCGAGGACAGACGATTTTAACGCGCTACGCGCTTCAGCGCTCGGCGGTCCCGTTCTGTGAGCTTGTTTGACTTACTACTTCGGGGCCGTTGTTGCTCCTAGACGTTTCCACTTCACAATATAAGCACTTAAAGTTGACCGGTGCAGCTCTAGCAGGGCAGCATTTGACTAACTGACTTGTTGGAAAGGTGGCATCCTATGACGGTGTCACGTTAAAACTCACTTTGCTCTTCAGTAAGACCATTCTACTGCCAATGTTTGTCTATGGAGATTGCATGGCTGTGTGCTCTATTTTATACACCTGTCAGCAACAGGTGTGGCTGAAATGTCCGAATCCACTAATTGGAAGGTGTGTCCACATACTTTTGCATATATAGTCTATATAGGTAATTCATCATCTGCTGTTATATAATGGCCATTAAGAGGAAAGTACACTTTTTATATAATTTAATATTCATTATTCAACTTCATTAATGCGCTAGTTATTCTAAAATATGAATTTGCTATGACCATTGTGCTTTAAGCACCAATTAGGGCGGCAGGTAGCTTAGTGGGTAAGAGCGTTGTGCCACTAACCGAAAGGTCGCTGGTTCTAATCCCAGAGCCGACTAGGTGAAAATTCTGTCAATGTGCCCTTGAGCAAGGCACTTAACCCTAATTGCTCCTGTAAGTCGCTCTGGATAAGAGCGTCTGCTAAATAATAAAAAATAAATTACGTATTGGATTTAATGAATATTCAATTGCAACATTTTAAATTATCATTTTGTTAATGATAAATATTGTAATAAGTGTAATCAGTGAAAAATAGGAATTAAATCATCAATCCTAGACGGTCTGTTTGATGGTGTCAAAATAGGTGATTGTACCATATTATATTGCCATAGGCAAATTAGACTTGAAGTCAGAGGCATGATTATTGTTTGATACAACATGTGATAAACAAGTACATAACACTAGGCCAGAAATATTTAACATTTACAAGCTCTGGTACTTCAATATTTCAGTCACAATTATCACGACCGATATTATAACAGTCTACAGTTAAAAATAACACTTGAACTATTGTTGTCAAATATTTACCAGAAGGGTTTTCCTTTTTTTCTAAACGAAGGGAATGTTTGCAATAAGTATTAATGTATAAATATCTGAGCATTAGCTGATTCAATTATATATGGATCAATGAGTTTACTGAGTGAAACATCAATAACAAATGCCACTAAACATGTATTTTCCTGCTGCATGTCTGTGTCTTCTTAATTACTACGTCACATCTCATAATGAGTTACCGTACCACTGAGGATATAGAATGGTGTCATGCATATGCAATGTGTTCTCCAGACGTAGTCCAGATTCTTAGAAAACAATCATTGTGAATCACAGAGGACCCAGTCCCACATATCAGTTGGTGCCTATCTCACAGTATATCTTCAATCTGTGTCTTTATAATAATAATATAATATGCCATTTAGCAGACACTTTTATCCAAAGCGACTTACAGTCATGTGTGCATACATTTTTACGTATGGGTGGTCCCAGGGATCGAACCCACTACCCTGGCGTTACAAGGGCCATGCTCTACCAATTGAGCTACAGAGGACCAGTACAAACACCAGTACAGTATATCGCCTACCTGTGTCTTTGTAAACACCAGTACAGTATATCTCCTACCTGTGTCTTTGTAAACACCAGTACAGTATATCTCCTACCTGTGTCTTTGTAAACACCAGTACAGTATATCTCCTACCTGTGTCTTTGTAAACACCAGTATAGTATATCTCCTACCTGTGTCTTTGTAAACACCAGTACAGTATATATCCTACCTGTGTCTTTGTAAACACCAGTACAGTACATCTCCTACCTGTGTCTTTGTAAACACCAGTACAGTACATCTCCTACCTGTGTCTTTGTAAACACCAGTACAGTATATCTCATAATACCTCTTCTGCAATTACCTCCATGTGTACTCCATGTGATGTTAGATTTTTTGAAATCACATACGATCCCAAACCCACCTACCAGTTATTGGCAAAATTCTGCACAGGCTGTTGGTTTATGAATGCGATTTTTAGCAATCCCCCTAAAAAAAACATCCATGTTTGAAAACAATGAAGAACTAAGTGTGTCTCGTACACCTAAAATGGATACAAATCAATTTGAAGTTCCACGTGAATAAGAGGCAAGGACAAACATTGTTTAAATGTTCCAATAGTTCAGAGGGAAATGAGCATTTTCCCTTCAAAGGTAAATCATATGTGTAGAAGAGAGACAAGAAAATACCAAACCTCTTGGTGTGCTTCCTTATACGCGTCAGGAGATCAGATGTGTTTTCACATTTAAATGACAGACATGAATTATAAAGCCCAGTGACATTTTCAGAAACCTTTGATTTTCCTGGTGACTGTTTTACAGGGATTTTAAACTTGACCACCCTCAGGAGAGGTCTTTCGCCCCAATGAGTCATGCCAGGTACCACTAGAATGGACATTGGCATTACTGGCAACATGGCCACAGGACTGCCATCTTGGTCAGGGTGGCAACATGGCCACAGGACTGCCATCTTGGTCAGGGTGGCAACATGGCCACAGGACTGCCATCTTGGTCAGGGTGGCAACATGGCCACAGGACTGCCATCTTGGTCAGGGTGGCAACATGGCCACAGGACTGCCATCTTGGTCAGGGTGGCAACATGGCCACAGGACTGCCATCTTGGTCAGGGTCGCAACATGGCCACAGGACTGCCATCTTGGTCAGGGTGGCAACATGGCCACAGGACTGCCATCTTGGTCAGGGTCGCAACATGGCCACAGGACTGCCATCTTGGTCAGGGTGGCAACATGGCCACAGGGCTGCCATCTTGGTCAGGGTCGCAACATGGCCACAGGGCTGCCATCTTGGTCAGGGTCGCAACATGGCCACAGGGCTGCCATCTTGGTCAGGGTGGCAACATGGCCACAGGACTGCCATCTTGGTCAGGGTGGCAACATGGCCACAGGACTGCCATCTTGGTCAGGGTGGTAACATGATGGAATGGTGCATGTGATCCATTGAACAGCTGTAGAAAATAGCTACTGGTATCAAAGATGCTCTGAGGAATATACTCCAGACACATAACATCTCTGTGAACGCATTGCATCTCTCTTACACATATCAATGAACTTCTAGTATATTAACATGTTGGGAATATGCTTACATACATAATGCATAGTGGTCATTCTAGAACGAATGGACCAGGGGCGGTGTGTTCATTAGGGCGATATGGGCGACGCACTGCCAAACGGGAAAAGGAAGGGATTTTTTTTCTAATCAATTATATCACGGCAACAGTAGTTATCAGTGTTCTAATCTAGACGTCTGATCTGCCACTAAATGTCCAATCAGGCTAAAGTCGTGCTTCAAATGGCCCCGCCCCTTTTGGGGCGATTTCAGTCAGGTTGAAAATCGCCCCAGAAGTCTCTCATAGACTCTCATGTAAAATCTTTTTTTTCAAATATAAGAGCTTTCAATACAATCTCTATGGGTTCCGGGAGGGCTTGCACTTACGCGCTTTCGTCATACGTAACATAACCATGAACGTAACTAAGAAAAGAGCGGGTAGCAGCGTCAATCAATTCACGTACTACTGTCAAGATGGCTAGCGTTCAGTGCAACTCGATTGTCTCTTTGAAAGAAGTTCCTTTTTGTCGGCGAACAAATCAAGATAAATTGGCAACGAAACAATTAGGACCTCCCAGACCAAATTTAATAATTCAACAGGTTTCTACTAAAGGGGGAAAAGTCCTACACCCGAGGATTTTCCAAAAATTGGTACGAACGAAAAACCTGGCTAGCAGGCTGCGATGTAGCTAATGCAGTCTTCTGCTACCCCTGCTTACTCTTTCACCCTGAAGGCGGCACGGCAGACAGCACCGCTTGGACAGCGACTGGTGTAACGGACATGCACCATCTTTCAGAAAAGATTAAGAAACATGAGCTGTCAAAGATCCACATGGATAGCTGTTTGAGATTGTCTGCTTTGGGGAGAGTGAACATTGCCACTCAACTGGATGAGGGATACAGGCTAGCTGTCCGCCGCCACAACGATGAGGTTAGCAAGAACCGCCACATCCTCAGCCGGCTAATCCAGTGTGTGAAGTTTTGCGGAGTGTTTGAGTTAGCTTTGCGAGGCAAAGATGAAACTGAGGGCTCCACCAACCCTGGTATTTTTCTTGGACTTGTCAACTTTGTGGCACAATTAGATGAGGTGTTTTATGGAAATGCATATTGTTTATGCAGTGTTGAGGAATGTGAAAGAACACCCTTGATTATTTTTACTGTGATAACTTATTTTGCTTTTGTAAGCCAACACTTTTGAGATCAGTCAATAAATGCTTCTGGTATTGACTTATATGCTGCCCCTGTCTTCATGTTGTTGCTGGACATATCTTTTTTTAAATGTGTGTAGGTCACCTAAATCATCAGAAAAATTGCCCCCCCTGAGAATTTTTTCAGGAGCCGCCACTGGAATGGACCCAATGTGTGACATTGGGATCAACATTTCTAAATGGGAAAAAAATAACAACAAAAAAATTGGATTGTGTACTTAAAGGAATAAACATTAATATATGCAAATTGGCCCATAACTCCACCAATTCAACAACATAGGCCTAGGACTATACATCCTTTAAGCAGGGTTCATACAGACGTTGGCAAGTCAAATTCAAGGACTTTCAGGGACTTTTTCAAGCACTTCATTGTAATTTTAAAGGACCTCAATGTTATACAATTGTATAATTTAATTATTGTACCCCCCCAAAAGCATGCAAAAAGTGTTACAACATTAAGAATGTTTCGGCCTTGCCAATGAATTGATATTCAAATTATCATTACATTCTAACATATACTAAACAAAAATATAAATGCAACATGTAAAGTGTTGGTCTCATGTTTCATTAGCTGAAATAAAAGATCCCAGAAATTGTCCATATGCACAAAAAGCGTATTTCTCTTAAATTGTGTGCACAAATTAGTTACATCCGTGTTAGTGAGTATTTCTCCTTTGCCAAGATAATCCATCCACCTGACAGGTGTGGCATATCAAGAAGCTGATTAAACAGCATGATCATTACACAGGTGCACCTTGTGCTGGAGACAATAAAAGGCCACTCTAAAATGTGCAGTTTTGTCACACAACACAACGCCACAGATTTATCAAGTTTTGAGGGATCTTGCAATTGGCATGCTGACTGCAGGAATGTCCACCAGAGCTGTTGCCAGAGAATGTAATGTTCATTTCTCTACCATAAGCCACCTCCAATGTCGTTTTAGAGAATTTGTCCTACCGGGCTCACAACCGCAGACCACGTGTAACCACGCACGCCCAGGACCTCCACATCTGGCTTCTTCACCTGCATGATCGCCTGAGACCAGCCACCCGGACAGCTGATGAAACTGTGGGTTTGCACAACCGAAGAAGTTCTGCACAAACTGTCAGAAATTGTCTTAGGGAAGCTCATCACCAACGAGCATGCTCATCGTCCTCACAAGGGTCTTGACGTGACTGCAGTTCGGTGTCGTAACCGACTACAGTGGGCAAATGCTCACTTTCAATGGCCACTGGCAAGCTGGAGAATTGCTCTCTTCATGGACGAATCCTGGTTTCAACTGTACCTGGCAGATGGCAGACAGAGTGTATGGTGTGGTGAGGGCGAGGGCGAGGAGTTTGCTGATGTCAACGTTGTGAACAGAGTACCCCATTGGGGGTTATGGTATGGGCAGGCATAAGCTACGGACAATGAACACAACTGCATTTTATCGATGGCAATTTGAATGCACAGAGATACCGTGAAGAGATCCTGAGGCCCATTGTCCTGAGGCCCATTGTCCTGAGGCCCATTGTCCAGAGGCCCATTGTCGTGCCATTCATCCGCCGCCGTCACCTCATGTTTCAGCATGATAATACACGGCCCCATGTAGCAAGGATCTGTACACAATTCCTGGAAGCTGAAAATGTCCCAGTTCTTCCATGGCCTGTATACTCACCAGACATGTCACCCATTGAGCATGTTTGGTATGCTCTGGATCGACGTGTACGGCAGCATGTTCTAGTTCCCACCAATATGCAGCAACTTCGCGCAGCCATTGAAGAGGAGTGGGACAACATTCCACAGGCCACAATCAAACAGCCTGATCAAGTCTATGTGAAGGAGATGTGTCGCGCTGCATGAGGCATATGGTGGTCACACCAGATACTGACTGGTTTTCTGATCCACGCCCCCTACTTTTTTTTTAAGGTATCTGTGACCAAAAGATGCATATCTGTATTCCCAGTCATGTGAAATCCATAGATTAGGGCCTAATGAATGTATTTAAATTGACAGATGTTCTTATATGATCTGTATCACAGTAAAATCGTTGAAATTGATGCATGTTGCATTTATAGATAGGATGCATGCATGGTGATTTTTCTGTAGCCTATGTGGCCGATACAGGAACACATAATTATATGCCTAGTATGCGCTCCAGCAGGTATATCTCACTGGTCATCGCCAAAGCCAGCACCTCCTTTGGCCGCCATTCCTTCCAGTTCTCTGCTGCCAATGACTGGAACAAACTGCAAAAAAAATCTCTGAAGCTGGAGACTCTTATCTCCCTCACTAACTTTAAGCGTCAGTTTGTCAGAGCACCTTACCGATCACTGCACCTGTACACAGCCCATCTGAAATTAGCCCACCCAACTACCTCGTCCCCATATTGTTATTTATTTTGCTCATTTGCACCCCAGTATCTCTATTTGCACATCATCTCTTGCACATATATCACTCCAGTGTTAATACTCCAGTGTAATTATTTTGCACTATTGCCTATTTATTGCCTTACCTCCATAACTTGCTACATTCGCACACACTGTATATAGATTTTCTATTGTGTTATTGACTGTATGTTTTGTTTACCCCATATGTAACTCTGTGTTGTTGTTGTTTTTATCGCACTGCTTTGCTTTATCTTGGCCAGGTCGCAGTTGTAAATGAGAACTTGTTCTCAACTGGCTTACCTGGTTAAATAAAGGTTAAATAAAATAAAATATAACATACAACCATGTTATTACCTGGTTAAATAAAGGTTAAATAAAATAAATAAAAGATAATAAAGTAATGAATAATGCACAGGATGTTGGTGGGGGAGAACGGGCTCCTGGTAATGACTGGAGCGGAATTAGGGGAACGGTATCAAATACATCAAAAACATGGTGTCAAGGTGTTCCATGCCATTCCATTGGCTCCATTCTGGCCATTATTATGAGCCGTTCTCGCCTCAGCAGCTTCCTGTGGAATAGTGGTAGCATTAATCTCACCATTTTAATCTCACCATCGTTGTTTTTAGAATTAGAAGGTGACTCAAAAAAAAAGGTTCCTTTTTTTTTTATGGAAGGATTTGTATGGAAAGCCATGTTGAAGCCAACAGATTTTCTCGTCCTCATAATAACCACACATGGTTTTACCGCAACAGAGTAGAACAACGCCCTTCAATTGAAGCGGCGGGAAACAAATGAAAGTGGCCACATCTCTCACAAAAACGGATCAAAAATGAAATGACACATCATTAATAAGGGAGCAGGAGAACTTATAAATTGGCTACAATAATTACAAGGACTTTTGAAGCACCAAATTGAGGACGTTTCTGATTTTCAAGGTAGACCTATTCCAGTACTTGAATTAATGAGCTCCAAATTCAAGTTCAAGTAAACTACTTCAAGCCCCTTGTAGTAGTGTTTAAAATTGCACGTGAAACGTGGAAAACAAAATGATTTTGTCATTTTATTTTATTACCAGATCATATTGTGAAGTAGCCCACTAGGCTATGTCATTTGTTGTCATTATATCCAGAATAGTTAATAGGAAGAGCGTTGGGTGTTGCGCAATAGTCCATCTCACACAATTAGGCACAGTAGACTGTGGCAAAAAAAATAAAAACATGTGTGGCAAAAAATTTACATATGAAAACATGAACTCATTACCTTCATGCTTTCTCTGTTAAATCTAACGAGACCCTGCTGTAAATCAAGAAGACAACAACAGACGATCAACCTCAATTCGCTAGGGATATTAGATCCAACGTGGATCCAGGCACAACTGTCTTCACCGGCTTATCGAATGAGACACCAAAATATTATTGACATTCCTCGCAAACACCTTTTTTTTTCCAGCACTTGGGCTGTTGTTGCATTGCATGCTCTATCACAACAGCTGTGTGTTCGTCGCTTGACTGTCATTACAAAAATTCCTTCCTGGATCAGATGATGATGTGTGAAAATATCACGGAATAACCAATCAGCTGGACACCATATGTGCATCCAATCGCCTGCCCTCGGTTGCAACACTCACTACCGAGTTCCAAACTGCCTCTGGAAGCAACGTCAGCACAAGAACTGTTCGTCGGGACCTTCATGAAATGGGTTTCCATGACCGAGGAGCCACACACAAGCCTAAGATCACCATGCGCAATAACAAAGCGTCGGCTGGAGTGGAATGAAGCTCGCCGCCATTGGACTCTGGAGCAGTGGAAACGTGTTCTCTGGAGTGATGAATCACGCTTCACCATCTGGCAGTCCGACGGACGAATCTGGGTCTGGTGGATGCCAGTAAAACGCTACCTGCCCAAATGAATAGTGCCAACTGTAAAGTTTGGTGGAGGAGGAATAATGGTCTGGGGCTGTTTTTCATGGTTCGGGCTAGGCCCCTTAGTTCCAGTGAAGGGAAATCTTACAGCATACAATGACATTCTAGATGATTCTCTGCTTCCAACTTTGTGGCAACAGTTTGGGGAAAGCCCTTTCCTGTTTAAGTATGACAATCCCCTGTGCACACAAAGCGAGGTACATACAGAAATGGTTTGTCGAGATCGGTGTGGAAGAACTTGACTGGCCTGCACAGAGCCCTGACCTCAACCTCATCAAACACCTTTGGAATTAATTGGAATGCCGACTACGAGCCAGGCCTAATCTCCCAACATCAGTGCCCGACAAAGCTGTCATCAAGGCAAAGCGTGGCTATTTGAAGATTCTCAAATATAAAATATATTTTGATTTGTTTAACACTTTTTTTGTTATTATATGATTAAATATGTGTTATTTCATAGTTTTGATGTCTTCACTATTATTCTACAATGTAGAAAATAGTACAAATTAAGAAAAACCCTTGAATGAGTAGGTGTGTCCAAACTTTTGACTGGTACTGTATATATTTATAACTTAATAAACTGGATTGCCTGTCTTTGTAATTAAGTTATTTTCATTCACACTCGTTATCATATTTAGCTAACAGCCTCCATGGAAATTCACTATTACTTGTGCTAATTTTGTTATCATTCTGGTAATACAGCAGATGCCCAATGGGCTTTTTTGCATAATTTTTTGGCATCCCCTTGAGTACTAAGTAAGACCGCAAATCCCAGGATGAGAGAAGGATGGTATGACGATATCTGGATACCGTCCAACCCTATCTGTTACCCTAGTTCATAGAAAGACCCATGAATGGTAAACATCAGTCTGAAGAAGCATTTGCCTTATTCTTTGTCAAATGTATAAGATTCTTAGAAGTTGAACATCCCCCCAGGGCTTGCCAAACTTCAGTTGAACTACAGTATAGACTCTAGAAGAAAGACACCATTTTGGAGGACACCGTTAATATATAACACATTTACAAAGTGAAAATGAGGCCCGTGCAGTGTCCATAATAATAATAAATAATATGCCATTTAGCAGACACTTTTATCCAAAGCGACTTACAGTCATGCATGCATACATTTATTTTTTGTGTGTATGGGTGGTCCCGGGGATCGAACCCACTACCTTGGCGTTACAAGCGCCGTGCTCTACCAGCTGAGCTACAGAGGACAGCCTACGGCTCAGCAGGACATCGTAGGCCCGGAACTTTAGCAGTGACATGACACCTCCAGGGCTTTCCTTCTTCTTCTTCTTCTTCTTCTTCTTCTTCTTCTTCTTCTTCTTCTTCTTCTTCTTCTTCTTCTTCTTCTTCTTCTTCTTCTTCTTCTTCTTCTTCTTCTTCTTCTTCTTCTTCTTCTTCTTCTTCTTCTTCTTCTTCTTCTTCTTCTTCTTCTTCTTCTTCTTCTTCTTCTTCTTCTTCTTCTTCTTCTTCTTCTTCTTCTTCTTCTTCTTCTTCTTCTTCTTCTTCTTCACCCATTAGTTTCTGTTCCAAAAAGTTCCAGCCTTCCAGGGTGGCTGTTTGGTTTGCTGCTTAACAAGTTGGTGCAGTCAGTGTCACCATGGATCTCACGGAGTTCTGGCCAAACTTCGGCCAATCACGATAGTTAGACAGCCAGACCAGGAGAAGAGACATTTTAGTCTGAGTTTTTAGTTCTGCAGACAGTCTTTGGAAATCAAAAACTGCTTCTGTTTAGTCAGGTGTGGAACCCTAGGGTGATTAGGCACTCATATGGCAGGCATGGATGTTAGAAGCCAAGCAGAACTAACAATACGTCTGATCTCTGTGGGCCAATTAGCCTTAGGGTTCTAATTTTAAACCCTTTCATAAGGAGCCTGTGAATAGAGGCCATTACAGAGAGAGAGAGAGAGAGAGAGCCATGGCAGGCTTGTCAGGCTAGCCGTGTCTCAGGTGGTTATCACCCTGTCCAGTCATGCCTACAGTCGTAACAGGAGAAAATGTTCAGCCACCAAATGTGATGTTGAGGGGGACCAGAGCAGGCAATACAGACCAGACCATAACAGTCTGGATGGAACATTACCGTAATAGAGTCATTTGGATGAGCCATTGGTGAAGGCACACACGGTTGATTGGTTGTTCATTCATCATCATTATCATCATCATCATCATCATCATCAGCATCCTTGATACAGTCTCAACATTGTTCACTGATCGCTTTAAAACATTATGTCCTGGTTTGAAATGCATTAACATGTGTCTATCTTGGCACTAAATGTTCCTTTGAAATTAATCAGCATTTGGATTCAAAGATTGTCTTAAAGAATTGGAATGCTTCACGCGTGCTTGTTGGTGTAGAGAGAGTTAGTTGTGTGGGCCTGTGTTTGTTGATGTTTGGAGAGTTAGTTGTGTGGGCCTGTGTGTGTTGGTGTAGAGAGAGTTAGTTGTGTGGGCCTGTGTTTGTTGGTGTAGAGAGAGTTAGTTGTGTGGGCCTGTGTGTGTTGGTGTAGAGAGAGTTAGTTGTGTGGGCCTGTGTTTGTTGGTGTAGGGAGAGTTAGTTGTGTGGGCCTGTGTGTGTTGGTGTAGAGAGAGTTAGTTGTGTGGGCCTGTGTGTGTTGATGTTTGGAGAGTTAGTTGTGTGGGCCTGTGTGTGTTGGTGTAGGGAGAGTTAGTTGTGTGGGCCTGTGTTTGTTGATGTTTGGAGAGTTAGTTGTGTGGGCCTGCTTATGACTTCCTCTGCCTGTGGCAGACTTGACTAATCACAGAGGAGAGTGGGAGGGAGAGAGGGATGGAGGAAGGGAGAGAGGGAGGGAGGGAGGGAGAGAAGAGAGGGAGGGATGGAGAGAAGAGAGGGAGGGAGGGAGAGAAGAGAGGGAGGGAGGGAGAGAAGAGAGGGAGGGAGGGAGAGAAGAGAGGGAGGGAGGGAGAGAAGAGAGGGAGGGAAGGAGAGAAGAGAGGGAGGGTCCTCTCAGCTCCACCGTGGGTTTGAGTCACATTCACATTGAGAGGTGAGCATAAGCCTCAGTAGGCCACTTCGAGAAAACATGAGCTGCACCTATGAACAAAGGAAATAATTATCCAACACCTTAGATATTGGTTATATGTTTTCACGTGGCACTGAGCAGTGTGAACATGGGTGTAGGATAGAATACTCAAAGCCAAGTAAGGCTGTGGAGGATCCCATGCCTCAAAGTATACTCAGGAACAAAACATGAGTTAAATTAATAACCTTGTTATTGGTTTCTCAACACAAAATGTGTCATATTGTATTTGTTGTAACAGTTTTCACTGAAGAATATTCCATGTTGGAGGAAGATGGTAATAGTAAGCCTTCTCCAAGTCAGCATGTCTCCTGTTTCTGTAGTGAGGCAGCTTGATGTACAGTACACCCCCTGGACAGGACACTAGTCTATCTCCTGTTTCTGTAGTGAGGCAGCTTGATGTACAGTACACCCCCTGGACAGGACACTAGTCTATCTCCTGTTTCTGTAGTGAGGCAGCTTGATGTACCAGTGCACCCCTGGACAGGACACTAGTCTATCTCCTGTTTCTGTAGTGAGGCAGCTTGATGTACAGTACACCCCCTGGACAGGACACTAGTCTATCTCCTGTTTCTGTAGTGAGGCAGCTTGATGTACCAGTGCACCCCCTGGACAGGACACTAGTCTATCTCCTGTTTCTGTAGTGAGGCAGCTTGATGTACAGTACACCCCCTGGACAGGACACTAGTCTATCTCCTGTTTCTGTAGTGAGGCAGCTTGATGTACAGTACACCCCCTGGACAGGACACTAGTCTATCTCCTGTTTCTGTAGTGAGGCAGCTTGATATACAGTACACCCCCTGGACAGGACACTAGTCTATCTCCTGTTTCTGTAGTAAGGCAGCTTGATGTACAGTACACCCCCTGGACAGGACACTAGTCTATCTCCTGTTTCTGTAGTGAGACAGCTTGATGTACAGTACACCCCCTGGACAGGACACTAGTCTATCTCCTGTTTCTGTAGTGAGACAGCTTGATGTACAGTACACCCCCTGGACAGGACACTAGTCTATCTCCTGTTTCTGTAGTGAGACAGCTTGATGTACAGTCCACCCCCTGGACAGGACACTAGTCTATCTCCTGTTTCTGTAGTGAGGCAGCTTGATGTACAGTACACCCCATGGACAGGACACTAGTCTATCTCCTGTTTCTGTAGTGAGGCAGCTTGATGTACAGTACACCCCCCTGGACAGGACACTAGTCTATCTCCTGTTTCTGTAGTGAGGCAGCTTGATGTACAGTACACCCCATGGACAGGACACTAGTCTATCTCCTGTTTCTGTAGTGAGGCAGCTTGATGTACAGTACACCCCTGGACAGGACACTAGTCTATCTCCTGTTTCTGTAGTGAGGCAGCTTGATGTACAGTACACCCCTGGACAGGACACTAGTCTATCTCCTGTTTCTGTAGTGAGGCAGCTTGATGTACAGTACACCCCTGGACAGGACACTAGTCTATCTCCTGTTTCTGTAGTGAGGCAGCTTGATGTACTGTACACCCCCTGGACAGGACACTAGTCTATCTCCTGTTTCTGTAGTGAGGCAGCTTTATGTACAGTACACCCCCTGGACAGGACACTAGTCTATCTCCTGTTTCTGTAGTGAGGCAGCTTGATGTACAGTACACCCCCTGGACAGGACACTAGTCTATCTCCCTGTTTCTGTAGTGAGGCAGCTTGATGTACAGGACACCCCCTGGACAGGACACTAGTCTATCTCCTGTTTCTGTAGTGAGACAGCTTCATGTACAGTACACCCCCTGGACAGGACACTAGTCTATCTCCTGTTTCTGTAGTGAGGCAGCTTGATGTACAGTACACCCCCTGGACAGGACACTAGTCTATCTCCTGTTTCTGTAGTGAGGCAGCTTGATATACAGTACACCCCCTGGACAGGACACTAGTCTATCTCCTGTTTCTGTAGTGAGGCAGCTTGATGTACAGTACACCCCCTGGACAGGACACTAGTCTATCTCCTGTTTCTGTAGTGAGACAGCTTGATGTACAGTACACCCCCTGGACAGGACACTAGTCTATCTCCTGTTTCTGTAGTGAGACAGCTTGATGTACAGTACACCCCTGGACAGGACACTAGTCTATCTCCTGTTTCTGTAGTGAGACAGCTTGATGTACAGTCCACCCCCTGGACAGGACACTAGTCTATCTCCTGTTTCTGTAGTGAGGCAGCTTGATGTACAGTACACCCCATGGACAGGACACTAGTCTATCTCCTGTTTCTGTAGTGAGGCAGCTTGATGTACAGTACACCCCCTGGACAGGACACTAGTCTATCTCCTGTTTCTGTAGTGAGGCAGCTTGATGTACAGTACACCCCATGGACAGGACACTAGTCTATCTCCTGTTTCTGTAGTGAGGCAGCTTGATGTACAGTACACCCCCTGGACAGGACACTAGTCTATCTCCTGTTTCTGTAGTGAGGCAGCTTGATGTACAGTACACCCCCTGGACAGGACACTAGTCTATCTCCTGTTTCTGTAGTGAGGCAGCTTGATGTACAGTACACCCCCTGGACAGGACACTAGTCTATCTCCTGTTTCTGTAGTGAGGCAGCTTGATGTACAGTACACCCCCTGGACAGGACACTAGTCTATCTCCTGTTTCTGTAGTGAGGCAGCTTGATGTACAGTACACCCCCTGGACAGGACACTAGTCTATCTCCTGTTTCTGTAGTGAGGCAGCTTGATGTACAGTACACCCCCTGGACAGGACACTAGTCTATCTCCTGTTTCTGTAGTGAGGCAGCTTGATGTACAGGACACCCCCTGGACAGGACACTAGTCTATCTCCTGTTTCTGTAGTGAGACAGCTTCATGTACAGTACACCCCCTGGACAGGACACTAGTCTATCTCCTGTTTCTGTAGTGAGACAGCTTGATGTACCAGTACACCCCCTGGACAGGACACTAGTCTATCTCCCGTTTCTGTAGTGAAACAGCTTGACGTACAGTTACCCCCTGGACAGGACACTAGTCTATCTCCTGTTTCTGTAGTGAGACAGCTTGATGTACAGTACGTCCCCTGGTACAGGACGCTAGTCTGGATGCTGATAGCTTGTACGGTGCGCCTATCTTTTCCATAGCTTTGAGTTGATGCATTATCCTATTTAAGTGAATTAGATGATAAGCATCCACTCAGTTGTTAATTGTCAATGATGCACATCAGCATACCATTTGTTTAGTGTAAGAGATTTTATTTAAGAGTCTATGAGTCTTTTCTGCTATCTTCTACCTTCTATTCCCATGTCATTTGGAATTTGCCCTTGAGCAAGGCACTTAACCCTAATTGCCTCTGTAAGTCCCTCTGGATAAGAGCGTCTGCTAAATGACTAAAACAATTATTATACTAAACGCTGCCTCCTAAACGTAGGTCTGCCCCCTATTCCCTGTGTAGTGCACTGCTTTTGACCAGGGTCCTATAGGAATAGGTGTAATTTGGGATACACATAGGTATCCGTTAACACAGCAGGAGGAGCAGATGCTTCCCTGATTCCTGAACCGATGGAGCTTTTGACGATAGCGTGATTGATTACAGTTGGAGCACTGTACTTTCTTGGATACTTGCTCACTTGATAGGAGGTTAGTTAGATGAATAGCAGCATCACTCAACCGGCCTGCATGGGATGGATCTATAGCAGCATCACTCAACCGGCCTGCATGGGATATATCTATAGCAAACATCACTCAACCGGCCTGCATGGGATAGATCTATAGCAAACATCACTCAACCGGCCTGCATGGGATAGATCTATAGCAACATCACTCAACCGGCCTGCATGGGATAGATCTATAGCAAACATCACTCAACCGGCCTGCATGGGATAGATCTATATTTTAGGCTTACAACTGGAAATACAGAACCAGCGTTCAAAGAAAAATGACCCCACGGTTTTGATATATATAGCAAAATACATTTGGCTATAAATGAAAATTGCAGTCGTTCAACTCAAGAGATATCTGTTCAAGTCCCATGATTTGCTGTGTGGATACACAACACTTTCTTCTCCCACAGAAGCTGACATGAATGGATAGGCTGTATTAACTGAGACGGAGAGGCCTTCGGCTGTGTTGTAACTGCTGCTATTAATCCTTATACAGTAGCAGTAGCTGTATCAAGTTGAATGAAGAACACTATTTTTCCGTCCGTTCTAAAAATACAACAACAAAAAAACATACCATTACTCTTCTTTACGTAATGAACACGATTTTAGCCTCACGATCAATTTGTGAAGTTGTGAAATTTGTGAAGATATTATGGAAAAAGTGTGTTGTCATTTCTGACGTGGTACTGTACTGTGTATCCATTCACCTCTATGATTACAGTTGACGGTGTTGTAACCTGACTATGATTATAGTTGACGGTGTTGTAACCTGACTATGATTACAGTTGACGGTGTTGTAACCTGACTATGATTACAGTTGACGGTGTTGTAACCTGACTATGATTATAGTTGACGGTGTTGTAACCTGACTGTGATTACAGTTGACGGTGTTGTAACCTGACTGTGATTATAGTTGACGGTGTTGTAACCTGACTATGATTACAGTTGACGGTGTTGTAACCTTATAGTGCTTGAATTTCCCTGACTATTTCTAATTGTGTTACAACATGTTATTTGTTTCATTTTGAATGTGTGCAAATTATCGTAGCCAAAATTAATCTACCCAAATCCCATTTGATCCAATTCTGTCGTTCTTCTAGCCCATCTAGCAATTCTAATTCCAGAGCTTTTAACAAGCACTATTAAGTAACAAGGAATATGCATGTTTCACTGTGTCTAAATGACTGATGTGTCTCAGTGGGGGAAAGCATGACATGGTCTGGTCATTGATCAAGAGCCTCTGCCATCAGGGTCGACCCTCCGCTTGCCACACAGTCAGCATTAGCAATTTACATAAAGCATGAAGAATGTAATTCCAGCATTTGCATCCCAAAGGCTACAATTTGTATTGCAGTAGATACCTTTTATGACTTTAGGTGCAGTAGATATATTTTATGATTTTAATTGCAGTAGGTACCATTTATTACATTTATGTGCAGGAGAGATAAAGGAGTGAACATATTTCCACAATAAAAATATTTAAACTAACTATTCAAATACAACTATCGTTGAGTGAAGTGTCGTGATACCCTTTGGTAAAATGTATTAAAAAGGTGCAGTGCAATTCTCATTGATGTAAAACAAAGGGATGTTAATGTGATCTTCGTTGCAATGGTGCTGCATTTGAATATGAATGCATTAACTCTCTGTTTGTGAAGAAAATGAATGGCGATAGTGCCACTGAAGCTACATATTGAACAATCCCTAAGACTTTGCCTGATGTCTATCATCTTAACAGGGTATACAGTATGTAACTGCTGTGTATTAAATATTTTGGATATACTGCTTAGAGAGTAGAGTGTATATTCCTCATGCATACAGTGTCTTGCAAAAGTATTCATCCCCCTTGGCGTTTTTCCTATTTTGTTGCATTACAACCTTTAATTTAAATTAATTTTTATTTGGATTTCATGTAATGGACATAAACAAAATAGTCAAAATTGGTGAAGTGAAATGAAAAAAAATAACTTGTTTCAAAAAATTAATAACGGAAAAGTGGTGCGTGCATATGTATTCAACCCCTTTGCTATGAAGCCCCTAAATAAGATCTGGTGCAACCAATTACCTTCAGAAGTCACATAATTAGTTAAATAAAGTCCACCTGTGTGCAATCTAAGTGTCACATGATCTGTCACCTAATCTCAGTATATATACACCTGTTCTGCAACAGGTGGACTGCAACACCACTAAGCAAGGGGCACCACCAAGTAAGCGGCACCATGAAGACCAAGGAGCTCTCCAAACAGGTCAGGGACAAAGTTGTGGAGAAGTACAGATCAGGGTTGGGTTATAAAAGAAATATCCGAAACTTTCAACATCCCACGGAGCACCATTAAATCCATTATTAAAAAATTGAAAGAATTTGGCACCACAACAAACCTGCCAAGAGAGGGCTGTCCACCAAAACTCACGGACCAGGCAAGGAGGGTGTTAATCAGAGAGGCAACAAAGAGACCAAAGATAACCCTGAAGGAGCTGCAAAACTCCACAGCGGAGAATGGAGTATCTGTCCATAGGATCACTTTAAGTCGTACATTCCACAGAGCTGGGCTTTACGGAAGAGTGGCCAGAAAAAAGCCATTGCTTAAAGAAAAAAATAAGCAAACACGTTTGGTGTTCGCCAAAAGGCATGTGGGAGACTCCCCAAACATACGGAAGAAGGTACTCTGGTCAGATGAGACTAAAATTGAGGTTTTTGGCCATCAAGGAAAATGCAATGTCTGGGGCAAACCCAACACCTCTCATCACCCCGAGAACACCATCCACAGTGAAGCATGGTGATGGCACTATCATGCTGTGGGGATGTTTTTCATCGGCAGGGACTGGAAAACTGGTCAGAATTGAAGTAATGATGGATGGCGCTAAATACAGGGACATTTTTGAGGGAAACCTGTTTCAGTCTTCCAGAGATTTGTAACTGGGACAGAGGTTCACCTTCCAGCAGGACAATGACCCTAAGCATAATGCTAAAGCAACACTCGAGTGGTTTAAGAGGAAACATTTACATGTCTTGGAATGGCCTAGTCAAAGCCCAGACCTCAATCCAATTGAGAATCTGTGGTATGATTTAAAGATTGCTGTACACCAGCGGAACCCATCCAACTTGAAGGAGCTGGAGCAGTTTTGCCCTGAAGAATGGGCAAAAATTCCAGTGGCTAGATGTGCCAAGTTTATAGAGACATACCCCATTAGACTTGCAGCTGTAATTGCTGCAAAAGGTGGCTCTACAAAGTATTGACTTTGGGGGGGTGAATAGTTATGCACGCTACATTTTTCTGTTTTTTTTGTCTTATTTCTTGTTTGTTTCACAAAAAAAAAAAATATATCATCTTCAAAGTGGTAGGCATGTTGTGTAAATCAAATGATACAAACCACAAAAAATCTATTTTAATTCCAGGTTGTAAGGCAACAAAATAGGAAAAATGCCAAGGGGGTGAATACTTTCGCAAGCCACTATTTGATCCCCTGCTGATTTTGTACGTTTGCCCACTGACAAAGAAAATCAGTCTATAATTTTAATGGTAGGTTTATTTGAAGAGTGAGAGACACAATAAAAACAACAAAATCCAGAAAAACGCATGTCAAAATGTTATAAATTGATTTGCATTTTAATGAGGGAAATAAGTATTTGACCCCCTCTCAATCAGAAAGATTTCTGGCTCCCAGGTGTCTTTTATACAGGTAACGAGCTGAGATTAGGAGCACACTCTTAAAGGGAGTGCTCCTAATCTCAGCTTGTTACCTGTATAAAAGACACCTGTCCACAGAAGTAATCAATCAATCAGATTCCAAACTCTCCACCATGGCCAAGACCAAAGAGCTCTCCAAGGATGTCAGGGACAAGATTGTAGACCTACACAAGGCTGGAATGTGCTACAAGACCATCGCCAAGCAGCTTGGTGAGAAGGTGACAACAGTTGGTGCGATTATTCGCAAATGGAAGAAACACAAAAGAACTGTCAATCTCCCTCGGCCTGGGGCTCCATGCAAGATCTCACCTCGTGGAGTTGCAATGATCATGAGAACGGTGAGGAATCAGCCCAGAACAACACAGGAGGATATTGTCAATGATCTCAAGGCAGCTGGGACCATAGTCACCAAGAAAACAATTGGTAACACACTACACCGTGAAGGACAGAAATCCTGCAGCGCCCGCAACGTCCCCCTGCTCAAGAAAGCACATTTACAGGCCCGTCTGAAGTTTGTCAATGAACATCTGAATGATTCAGAAGAGAACTGGGCAAACGTGTTGTGGTCAGATGAGACCAAAATCGAGCTCTTTGGCATCAACTCAACTCGCCGTGTTTGGAGGAGGAGGAATGCTGCCTATGACCCCAAGAACACCATCCCCACCGTCAAACATGGAGGTGGAAACATTATGCTTTGGGGGTGTTTTTCTGCTAAGGGGACAGGACAACTTCACCGCATCAAAGGGACGATGGACGGGTCCATGTACCGTCAAATCTTGGGTGAGAACCTCCTTCCCTCTGCCAGGGCATTGAAAATGGGTAATGGATGGGTATTCCAGCAAGACAATGACCCAAAACACACGGCCAAGGCAACAAAGGAGTGGCTCAAGTAGAAGCACATTAAGGTCCTGGAGTGGCCTAGCCAGTCTCCAGACCTTAATCCCATAAAAAATCTGTGGAGGGAGCTGAAGGTTCGAGTTGCCAAACGTCAGGCTCAAAACCTTAATGACTTGGAGAAGATATGCAAAGAAGAGTGGGACAAAATCCCTCCTGAGATGTGTGCAAACCTGGTGGCCAACTACAAGAAACGTCTGACCTCTGTGATTGCCAACAAGGGTTTTGCCACCAAGTACTAAGTCATGTTTTGCAGAGGGGTCAAATACTTATTTCCCTCATTAAAATGCAAATCAATTTATAACATTTTTGACATGCGTTTTCTGGATTTTTTTGTTGTTATTCTGTCTCTCACTGTTCAAATAAACCTATCATTAAAATTATAGACTGATCATGTCTTTGTCAGTGGGCAAACGTACAAAATCAGCAGGGGATCAAATACTTTTTTCCCCTCACTGTAAAATGTATGTTGAATATATTAATATTATGCTTAGAGAGTAGGACCAGTACAGTGTTCATTCATGACCCACAAATTGTCCTTTAACGTTATATAAAACATTAATGAGTGGCACGCTACTTTAAACATTTCAAAAATCCTTCTATCTCAGTAAAATGTCCCCCCCATAAGCCTGCATGGCGCTACCAGAAGTTATATTGATTGGTCTTAATGTTAATGTCTTTAGAGCCAAGACATCTGATGTTTCAGCATTAAACCAGCGATAAAGCATGGAACATTGATACATGATATTTACCAACAGCTGTTATACTGCTGTTTCCCTGTGGGGCAGCCAGTCGACTGCATATTGCCCCCAGTGGTTGTCTTTATTGATTTCATCAGAAAGAATCTACAAAAATATCAGTCAGTGGAGATGTTCCTTAACAATGTCTCCATCTTTAAAGGGCAAACAAAGCCAACATTGCCGCCTTTGATGCATTATATTACATAGAAAAACCTTTTGGGGCTGACGAAAACCAAACTAAATCCCACTTGCTCAAAATTCCACTCGCCAGAACTTGGGACTCCATGATGGCTTTGAACAGTCAAAGATGATGCTTTAATTCTGTAAGAGGTGGTAGAAATAACAGAGTAATGTTATGATTTAACTGGATAAGAACCCAAATGCAGACAAGTACACCAAGCCAGAGAAGTTTTAACAGGTTTATTTACAATGTTCAAAGTCCAGGTTTCCAAATATATGGGAAGAGCAAGTCCAGGTACAGGGAGGGTAACAGATCCAGATCAGGGCAGGTGTGGTACCGTAATGTCCTAGTGTCCGTGGTGAGTCCAAAAGAGAGGTCCGGTAATGGAGAGCAGGATGGTGGTGCCAGGAGTGAAGCGGAGGCAGGAGTCAGGTTCCAAATATCTGTGGCACAGGAGAAAAAGTAAATAGAACAGACCAAAAACACAAAGAGCAAAAATAACCAGGTTGAGTCGGCACGAGACTAACATGGTCGTCTTGACTATGATCTGACGATGAGTGGTAAGTTTGACCGGGTCTTAAAGGCTGAGGTGATATGGTGAATGAGCTGCAGCTGGAACCCTGACTCCCGCACACCAGACTTCACTCCTGCAATCAAGGACAGACAGAGGGGAGGAGAGAGCAGAGAGAGCTACCTATCAGCAGTAGGCCTAACAGTACCCCCTCTACGGACGCCACCTGGCGGCCGACGGGGTTTATCGGGATGTAACCTATGAAACTCTCGGACCAGATCAGGATCCACAATGAAGCTCCTGGGCACCCAGGAACGTTCCTCGGGACCATAACCCTCCCAATCCACCAGGTACTGGAAACCACGACCTCGGCGGCGAACATCCAGAAGTCGCCGGACAGTGTAGACCGGACCCCCACCCACGATCTTGGGCGGAGGAGGGGGACGAGAGGGCGGGCACAAAGGGCTAACCGACACAGGCTTAATCTGGGAAACATGAAAGGTGGAATGAACCCGTAGGGAGGCAGGAAGCTGTAGCTTAACCGCGCAGGGGTTAACAATAGACAGTATCTTGAACGGTCCTATAAAAACGAGGCGCCATCTTCTTAGACTCCACCTTCAATGGAAGGTCCCGTGACTTCAGCCATACCTCTTGACCAGGAGAGTAACCGGGAGCCTGGGACCGGTGACGGTTGGCTTGCCTCTGCATGTACGCCGAAGCTCGGGACAGAGCTACCCTGGCCTTCCTCCAGACCTTGAAGCAGCGGCGCATGTGGGACTGCACCGAGGGTACCGCAAGTTCCCTCTCTTGGGAAGGGAACAGGGGAGGTTGATAACCCAGAGCACACAGAAAAGGAGACAAACCAGAGGAAGCGTTAGTCAAGGTGTTATGAGCATATTCCACCCAGGGGAGCATGGAGCTCCATGACCCAGGGTTAGACCCAGTGACACAGCGAAGTGCGGTCTCCATCTCCTGGTTCGCTCTCTCGGCTTGCCCGTTGGTCTGGGGGTGATATCCAGAGGACAGGCTGGATGTAATGCCCAAAGCTTTACAGAAAGCTTTCCACACCTGGGAGACAAACTGGGGACCCCTGTCAGAGACAATATCCGTGGGTAGACCATGAGAGCGGAACACATGTTCAACCAAAATATCAGCCGTCTCTCTGGCAGTGGGCAGTTTAGGTAGGGCCAAAAAATGAGCGAACTTAGAAAAACGATCAATCACCGTAAGAATGACAGTCTTACCAGATGAGGGGGGAAGTCCAGTGACAAAATCCATAGCGATATGCGACCAGGGCCGGCTGGGTATAGGTAGAGGTCGTAGATGACCAGCGCTGGCCTGGGTGGAGTTTTTACTTCGTGCACATACCGTACAAGCAGCAATGAAGGCTCGAGTGTCCGCCTCCATCGTGGCCCACCAGAACTTCCGTCGCACAAAGTCAAGGGTCCGCGAAACTCCAGGGTGACAGGTAAGGGGAGACGAGTGAGCCCACTGAAGTACCTGGGAGCGAGCAGACTCAGGGACAAACATCCGGTTAGGAGGACCCCTCCCAGGGTCAGCTTGATGATGTTGAGCCTGTCTAACAATCCCCTCGATGTCACATGTGATGACTGCAATACTGCAGGTAGGAGGCAAAATGGGTTCAGGGTTACTACCAGTATCAACAGCCGAATGAACACGAGACAGGGCGTCAGGCTTGACGTTGCGTGACCCAGGACGGTAAGACAGAGAAAAATTGAATCTCCCAAAAAATAGTGCCCACCTGGCTTGACGGGGTTGAGCTGCTTCGCTGACTGGAGGTAAGCCAGATTCTTATGATCCGTCCAAACGATGAAGGGTTGTTCCGCCCCCTCCAACCAATGTCGCCACTCCTCGAGAGCCAGCTTAACGGCGAGCAGTTCACGATTTCCAACATCATAATTCCTCTCTGCCTGAGAAAGTTTCCTTGAGAGAAAAGCACAGGGATGCAGTTTGTTATCTTCAGGAGAACGTTGTGACAACACTGCACCTACCCCAGTGTCGGATGCATCCACCTCACGACAAACTGGCGGTCGGGGTCGGCTGCATCAGAATGGGAGCCGAGGCGAAGCGATGTTTCAGTTCTTCGAACGCTGATTCGGCCCCTTCATTCCAAGCGAACGGTCGTGAGATGGAGGTGAGAGCGGTGAGTGGCGCCGCAATGCGGCTGTAGTCCTTGATGAACCTCCTATAGAAGTTCGCAAAACCCCAGGAATCGTTGAATTTGTTTGCGGGTAGAGGGAGCTGGCCAGTCCGTGACAGCAGAGATCTTAGCTGGGTCCATCCGCAGCTCCCCCTGAGCTATGATGTAACCCAAAAAGAGGTCTCAGACACATGAAATTCACATTTCTCCATCTTCACAAACAGTTTGTTCTCCAACAACCTTTGCAACACCTGGCGCACATGCAGTTCATGTTCCTGGGAGGACTCTGAGAAAATCAAGATATCATCCAGATAGACAAAAACAAACCGATTCAACATGTCCCGAAGGACATCATTGACTAGTGCCTGAAAAACAGCAGGGGCATTAGACAACCCAAAAGGCATAACCCGATACTCAAAATGTCCCAAGGGTGTGTTGAAGGCAGTCTTCCATTCATCACCCTTACGAATGCGCACCAGGTGATACGCATTTCGTAGATCCAGTTTCGTAAAGATGGTAGCACCATGAAGGAGGGGAAAAGCAGAATTAATCAAAGGCAGAGAATACTTGTTCTTAATGGTGATGTTGTTAAGTCCACGGTAATCAATACAGGGTCTGAGGGTCTTATCCTTCTTAGCAACAAAAAGAATCCCGCTCCTACAGGTGACGAGGAAGGACGCATAATACCTGCCGCCAAGGAGTCCCGAATGTAGTTCTCCATAGCCTCCGTCTCCGGCCGGGAGAGATTGTACAGGCGACTGCTGGGGAGCGGGGCTCCTGGCTGGAGGTCAATGGCGCAGTCGTAAGGCCGGTGAGGAGGAAGAGAAGTAGCTCTGTGTTTGCAGAAAACGGATGCCAGGTCATGATACACGTCAGGAACAGTAGAAAGATCCATGGACTCCAGTGGAGGTTGAGGCACAGTACTGGCAGGAGTCTGAGCAGAACACAAACAATTCACATGACAAAATGTGCTCCATGAAACAATGCTACCTGTCACCCAATCAATGTGTGGATTGTGTTTTATGAGCCAGGGGATACCAAGGACCAGGGGAGTCTGTGGGCAGTCGATAATATGGAATTGAATGTTCTCCTGATGATTTCCCCGACACTCTAAGACAAACAGGAACAGTCTGATGGGTAATGCGGGTCAACAATTGTCCATTTAGACCCCTTAGCCTGCAGCGGACAGTCCATAGGAACAGTCTCCAAATCCATTTGTTGAGCCCACTCTCTATCCAAAAAGCTTAGCCGGCACCAGAGTCAATCAGCGCACTAACAGAGAAATTCTGGGACTGCCACTGGAGGGATGCCTGGAGCAGAATGCGGGGAGAAGAGGAAGAATCCCTGCTCGGCTCACCAAAACTTCTCCCATTAATGATGAGCCGGCCCTTTTCCCCGGACGAACTGGGCAGGAAGGAACGAAATGACCAGCTTCTCCACAATACAGGCAGACCCGAGCCTGAATACGACGTGCACGCTCCTCTGAGGACAACCGTGCACGACCCACCTCCATGGCTTCGGGTTCAGTGCTCCTCGTATCGACTCGGGAAGACACGGCTCTCTCCGTAGGGACGATGCAGGGAGGAGTTTGTTGATGACAGACAGGTTGCTTGGAACTAACACTCCCTCTCCCGGCGGCGCTCCCGAATCCGATTATCCAACCTGATAGTGAGTGAAATAAGATTATCCAGCGTAGGCGATTCATCATATGACACCAATTCATCTTTTAAGGTCTCAGACAAAGCATTGATGAACACTCCTTGTAATGCCTCGTCATTCCAACCACTCACTGCTGCTAAAGTCCGAAACTCCACTGCCATCTCCGCCACACTACGAGCCCCCTGCCAAGAGAAAACAGCCGTTTCGCAGCCTCCTTGCCTCGTACGGGGTGGTCAAAAACCTTCCTCATCTCCGTGGTGAAGGCAACGTAAGCGTTGCAAATGTCCGACTGACTCTCCCAGACCGCGGATCCCCAGGCACGAGCGGAACCGCTAGTAGAGTTGATAAGGTAGGCAATACGGGCTCTTTCTGAGGCGTAGGTGAGGGGCTGTTGTTCAAACACTAACGAGCATTGAGTCAAAAAATCGCCACAGGTTCCCATGTTCCCGTCATAGCGCTCTGGAGCAGGAACAAAAGGCTCTCTGATCTGGGCTGAAGGGGTAGTAAGGGCAGATACTTGATTGGAGAGTAATTGAACCTGATTAAGCAGCACCTGACTGTCCTCAGCAATCGTTTTAAACAGGGTATCATGTTGGCCAAGTAAAATGCCCTGATTGGCTATGGCAGTCCAAATTTGAGTGCACTCTGGGGTGGTATCCGAGCTACTGTCTGCTGGGTTCATGTTGGTCAGATCATACTGTTATGATTTAACTGGATAAGAACCCAAATGCAGACAAGTACACCAAGCCAGAGAAGTTTTAACAGGTTTATTTACAATGTTCAAAGTCCAGGTTTCCAAATATATGGGAAGAGCAAGTCCAGGTACAGGGAGGGTAACAGATCCAGATCAGGGCAGGTGTGGTACCGTAATGTCCTAGTGTCCGTGGTGAGTCCAAAAGAGAGGTCCGGTAATGGAGAGCAGGATGGTGGTGGCAGGAGTGAAGCGGAGGCAGGAGTCAGGTTCCAAATATCTGTGGCACAGGAGAAAAAGTAAATAGAACAGACCAAAAACACAAAGAGCAAAAATAACCAGGTTGAGTCGGCAGCGAGACTAACATGGTCGTCTTGACTATGATCTGACGATGAGTGGTAAGTTTGACCGGGTCTTAAAGGCTGAGGTGATATGGTGAATGAGCTGCAGCTGGAACCCTGACTCCCGCACACCAGACTTCACTCCTGCAATCAAGGACAGACAGAGGGGAGGGAGAGAGCAGAGAGAGCTACCTATCAGCAGTAGGCCTAACAAGTAATTTATAATAATAAATAATTAGCTAAAATACATTCCCCAAACTACAATTAGGTCATATAGCTGTTCCAGTGAACTGAAGGCCTCTGGAGCCTAAGAACTATGGGTTTATTCTTATTGGTTATAACATGAAAGCCTTGATAACTTCTTTGTCAAAAAGCACCCGTGTTTCATCAAGGAGGGGATATATTTATGTATGCTAGCTGTGCATGGTGCTATGTTAGCGGCTGCTCCCATAATTGCTTCGTAAAAACCAGTTGCTTTGTGTGTCTTAGAGTAATTAAGCAGTTGGAATTTTATATTACACTAGTGAAAATTAACAAAGAACACATCTGGGTGTCCCATAGGTTTAGTCATTAAAAAGCCCATTATTTTTCAAATTACTTTCTCAATCTTTCTGCCCCTCTAATCCTAAGGTATTTCCCCATGGATACTTGCTGTTCCTGTTTTTGAATGACTCCTTTAGGAAAGTTATCATTTAGAGACCGTGTGGCCTATTCTGGCTGCTCCTCGGCGCGGTGAACCCTATTTTCACTGGCAGCCATGATGGTTAGGGAACTGACAATCGCCAGACTTGCAGGTATCAGTGCCAAATCATTTGGGGGCACATTTCAAGTAGGCTACTCAGTCCTTGCCATTATCTACCACTGTCTGGTGTAGCTAATTAAATCTCATTCATTCTGACTGCAGAAGTTTAATACTTAGTATTTTTAAACACTTAATTGTAACATCTTGTGGTTTTATAGCTGAAAATCTGCTTCAGGGAATCACCTGCTGTCAGTACATTTGAAGTTTCTTGTCAGTTCTCTGAATCCACAGAGTGGCGATGACACTGACCACCTTTACATGCACACCAATATCTCGTTATTATTCGGGATACCCAAGCATTCAGTTTATTAGTTGACACATTTAAACATCACATTTTCTCAAGAGATGCTGAAATAAATATATAATATTTCTCCACTCCTATTCCCGGGACAGAATTAAACATTTGTTGTATAATTTTACTGCAAGGAATGCGTCATTCTGCATGAGTTAACATTCTAGTAGGACCTCAGAGTACGTGTAATGCTTATCAATCCAAATGATCTAATATGATCTAATATGATATTATTATGATCGTTCAAGTTGCATAATATAATATTAGTTTCAATGTTTCAATTTCAAAATGTTCTGATCCACTCATAAAATGTAAAAATAGAAACTGAGTTTCAAATCTTTCAATTTCTAAATGTTCAACCCTGTAAAAATGATATTTTGATATCGTTTTTTCACCATTTCAAAATGTCCTTCAAAAATGTTAAGTTGAAAAACTGGTGCGGTTAGGAAAACCGCAGTGATTTCGAAGTACGTGGTTCAAGTGGATGCTACTGTTACAGTGAGCAGGGAGGGAGAGACTCTACTCGTCTAAAGTGGTGTACACACACACACACACACACACACACACACACACACACACACACACACACACACACACACACACACACACACACACACACACACACACACACACAGGCTTTACCAGAACCAATCCCCTGTGGCTAAGCAAACTGCAAGGTGTCCATCACAAGAGTTAGGGGGCAATCCTTCTCGATGATTATCTGTGCATTACGCAACGTCTTTGCAGACAGTGACAACACCCAAACAGTTCTCCATTCGGTGTCCTGTCAACACACCATGGCCATTAGAATGGTATAGCACTGCTTTGGGGATATCTGGTGTGTGTGTGTGTCACTTCGCCTCCAAGGACCAGTAATTTGCCACTTTCTGTGTGGTGTACGTTAATCTCCACCCCTGAACTGAAGTGGTAGCGTCCACCTTTCAATCTCCCCCCCTGAACTGAAGTGGTAGCGTCCACCTTTCACTTGAACCACATACTTAGAAACCACCCAGTTCCCTGCAGCCACAACAATATTTGAAATTAAATGTTTCAAACAAATAGAGAAAATTGTGAACATTTGAAAAACAATATATATATATATATATATATATATATATATATATATATATATATATATATATATATATATATATTTTTTACAGTGTAGAAAACAGTTTTCTATTATTCAATTTAAAAGACTGAATCATAACATTTTAAACTTCAGAAATTGAAACTACAACTTCTATTATTTAATTTGAACTAGTGTATTAAATCATCAGACTGATAAGTGTTGCACAGACGCCCGTTACAGGCCAACAGTCAGTGTCCATATTTCAGTTAATATTCCATATGAACTTAAATGAGGAATATTCTGTTTATTCATGGGTGCAGGGATACTTGTGAGTGGGATATCAAAGGCGCATGTAAACAACTTATACGGAATAAGACCTTAAGATGGATGTGAGCTACTATCCTTAATACATGTTAACGCGTTCACTGTCATGTTGGCATGTGTATTCCTATTAAGTTGAAAACTTACGCAGAAAGAATGTTGGGTTCCTCAAGGGCTCTTTGGGAAAGGTGATGGTTCTATGTGGAACCATACTGACCCAAAGAACCCTTTGAGTACTTCAATGGTTCTTTGCAGTTCAAAAAATGGTTTCTTTCCTCAATTAGTGATAATTAAAATGTAAGGTGTGACTGAGAGTGTCACTCCAGTGTATCTAATCTGTTGTATTATGCTATTACATGTTTATACACTGAGTGTACAAAACATTAAGCTCTTTCCATGACATAGACTGACCAGGTGAATCTAGGTGAAAGCTATGATCCCTTATTGATGTCACTTGTTAAATCCACTTCAGTCAGTGTAGATTAAGGGGAAGAGATGGGTTAAAGAAGGATTTTTAAGCCTTGAAACAATTAAGACATGGATTATGTATGTGTGGCATTCAGAGGGTGAATGGGCAAGAGAAAAAATGTACGTGCCTTTGAATGGGGTACGGTGGTAGGTGCCAGGCGCACCGGTTTGTGTCATGAACTGCAACGCTGCTGGGTTTTTAACACAACAGTTTCCCGTGTGTATCAAGAATGGTCCACCACCCAAAGGACATCCAGCCAACTTGACACAATTGTGGGAAGCATTGGAGTCATCATGGGCCAGCATCCCTGTGGAACGTTTTTGACACAATGCCCCGACGAATTGTTCTGAAGGCAAAAAGGCGGCTGGTCTACTCAGTGCATATGGCTATGGCCAATCACGGGGTCTTGTGAAAGACTCATGTGTGGCCTTGTGTCAATTGAGAACGGTTGACTAAGTCAGTGGTTCTTCATTCTCACATCAGGACCCCCCAGCTGAGCTACCACACCTGATTCAGCTTGTTAATAAACACAGTGACACCTCCTTTGGCCGCCATTCCTTCCAGTTCTCTGCTGCCAATGACTGGAACGAACTGCAAAAAAATCTCTGAAGCTGGAGACTCTTATCTCCCTCACTAACTTTAAGCATCAGTTGTCAGAGCAGCTTACCGATCACTGCACCTGTACACAGCCCATCTGAAATTAGCCCACCCAACTACCTCATCCCCATATTGTTATTTATTTTGCTAATTTGCACCCAAGTATCTCTATTTGCACATCATCTCTTACACATCTATCACTCCAGTGTTAATACTAAATTGTAATTATTTTGCACTATGGCCTATTTATTGCCTTACCTCCATAACTTGCTACATTTGCACACACTGTATATATATATATTTTCTGTTGTATTTTTGACTTTATGTTTTGTTTTACCCCATATGTAACTCTGTGTTGTTGTTTTTATCGCACTGCTTTGCTTTATCTTGGCCAGGTCGCAGTTGTAAATGAGAACTTGTTCTCAACTGGCTTACCTGGTTAAATAAAGGTGAAAAAAAATAAAATAAATACAACCTATGGAATTTTAACAGTATATTATGGCTATTAAACCAGATTTTTTTTTACTGTATTTTTCTACTAAGAACCTATGAGATTAAGAAATGTTTTTTATAGAACCATTCTCCATAAAGGTTCAATAAATAACTATAAAAAATGATTCTATATAGCCCCAAAAAGGGTTGTAACCATAGCAGAACCCTTTTTTTGGTGCAAAATAGAACCTTTTTTAAATGGTTCTTATAGAACCTTTGGAAAGGGTTCTTTATAGCTGTGTTTCCCTGGTCCTCCAGTTCCCCCAAGAGTACACACTTTTACTGTAACCCTGGACAAGCACACTTGATTCAACTTGTCAACTAATCATCAAGCCCTCCATGAGCTGAATGAGGCGTGCTCATCCAGGGCTGTTTGGGGGGGGGGGGGGGTCAAGCCATATGACATCTTTGCAGATGGACGTTGAGGGATATAACAAGATCTCTGACATTCAGGTCTTATACGGTAGAGCTGCCGCTTTCAAGGAACGGGACTCTAACCCGGACGCTTATAAGAAATCCCGCTATGACCTCCGACGAACCATCAAACAGGCAAAGAGTCAATACAGGACTAAGATTGAATCGTACTACACTGGCTCTGACGCTCGACGGATGTGGCAGGGCTTGAAAACTATTACAGACTACAAAGGGAAGCACAGCCGCGAGCTGCCCAGTGACACAAGCCTACCAGACGAGCTAAACCACTTCTATGCTCGCTTCGAGGCAAGCAACACTGAAGCATGCATGAGAGCACCAGCTGTTCCGGATGACTATGTGATCACGCTCTCCGTAGCCGATGTGAGTAAGACTTTTAAGCAGGTCAACATTCACAAGGCCGCAGGGCCAGACGGATTACCAGGACGTGTACTCCGAGCATGTGCTGACCAACTGGCAAGTGTCTTCACTGACATTTTCAACATGTCCCTGACTGAGTCTGTAATACCAACATGTTTCAAGCAGACCACCATAGTCCCCGTGCCCAAGGACTCTAAGATAACCTGCCTAAATGACTACCGACCCGTAGCACTGACGTCTGTAGCCATGAAGTGCTTTGAAAGGCTGGTCATGGCTCACATCAACAGCATTATCCCAGAAACCCTAGACCCACTCCAATTTGCATACCGCCCCAACAGATCCACAGATGATGCAATCTCTATTGCACTCCACACTGCCCTTTCCCACCTGGACAAGAGGAACACCTACGTGAGAATGCTATTCATTGACTACAGCTCAGCATTCAACACCATAGTGCCCTCTAAGCTCATCACTAAGCTAAGGATCCTGGGACTAAACACCTCCCTCTGCAACTGGATCCTGGACTTCCTGACGGGCCACCCCCAGGTGGTAAGGGTAGGTAACAACACATCTGCCACACTGATCCTCAACACGGGGGGCCCCTCAGGGGTGCGTGCTCAGTCCCCCTCCTGTACTCTCTGTTCACCCATGACTGCATGGCCAGGCACGACTCCAACACCATCATTAAGTTTGCCGACGACACAACAGTGGTAGGCCTGATCACCGACAACGATGAGACAGCCTATAGGGAGGAGGTCAGAGATCTGGCCGTGTCGTGCCAGGACAACAACCTCTCCCTCAACGTGACCAAGACAAAGGAGATGATTGTGGACTACAGGAAAAAAAAGAGGACTGAGCACGCCCCCATTCTCATCGACGGGGCTGAAGTGGAACAGGTTGAGAGCTTCAAGTTCCTTGGTGTCCACATCACCAACGAACTATCATGGTCCAAACACACCAAGACAGTCGTGAAGAGAGCACGACAAAGCCTATTCCCCCTCAGGAGACTGAAAGGATTTGGCATGGGTCCTCAGATCCTCAAAAAATTCTACAGCTGCACCATCGAGAGCATCCTGACTGGTTGCATCACCGCCTGGTATGGCAACTGCTTGGCCTCCGACCGCAAGGCACTACAGAGGGTAGTGCGTACGGCCCAGTACATCACTGGGGCAAAGCTTCCTGCCATCCAGGACCTCTATACCAGGCGGTGTCAGAGGAAGACCCTCAAAATTGTCAAAGACTCCAGCCACCCTAGTCATAGACTGTTCTCTCTGCTACCGCACGGCAAGCGGTACCGGAGTGCCAAGTCTAGGTCCAAAAGACTTCTCAACAGCTTCTACCCCCAAGCCATAAGACTCCTGAACAGCTAATCATGGCTACCCGGACTATTTGCACTGCCCCCCCACCCCATCCTTTTTACGCTGCTGCTACTCTGTTAAGTATTTATGCATAGTCACTTTAACTCTACCCACATGTACATATTACCTCAACTACCTCAACTAGCCGGTGCCCCCGCACATTGACTCTGCAACGGTACCCCCCTGTATATATAGCCTCCCTACTGTCACTTTATTTTACTTCTGCTCTGTTTTTCTCAACACTTTTTTTGTTGTTGTTTTATTTTTACTTTTTTTGTTTAAAATAAATGCACTGTTGGTTAAGGGCTGTAAGTAAGCCTTTCACTGTAATGTCTGCACCTGTTGTATTCGGCGCATGTGACCAATAAAATTTGATTTGATTTGATTTGATTTGAATCCCAAGAGGAAAAATAATGTGCATGCATACCTGACTGAGTATCTACAAGGTCTATGCTATCAGTACAAGAGAAGCCAGTTGTTGCTGTTTGGAAAAGCAGTTGTTTTCCCTCAGCGCCTCTGAGATGGAAATTCTTATGGACACAACAGTTGCTGATGGAATTACTTTTTAAACCTACCTTCATTCACACACACACAAACACACACACGCACGCACGCACGCACGCATGCACGCACACACACACACACACACACACATACACACACACACACACACGCACACACACATGCACACACACACATGCACACACACACACACACACACACACACACACACACACACACACACACACACACACACACACACACACACACACACACACCATGCTGGAACACAGCTATTCAGCTTTAATGGTTGCCATGTCAACAACCGTGCTTCTTCCCTGGACACATGGGGTGTTAACCTCAAACAAAACAAAGATATCTTTGTACTGCCGCCCTATACATTGATGAATGTTGGCATATTATGACTAGAACAAGACGTGACTGTTTTAAATAGCCTCATACACAGATACGAAGCGTAGGCCCATCTTTTAGTACAACTTACTTTGAAAAGAAAATACGTCAATTCAGCAAATAAAAGGATCATGAACGTTCGGCCTATAGACTGCATGTTAAGAGTTATGTACAAATCTATAGCAGGTTGTATAGAACATATATTGTATGTATAGAACGTAGGATGAAGAGGAAAGAGTAAACAATGCATTGTATTTTAAAGCACCTTATTGTGAGATTGGATCAGCTACAGTTCAAGGTCATGAAAATATCAAGCTTACCTGCAGACAGCTTAGACCTCCCTGCCAAGTACCACAACTCCTCCTAATACCCCGTCCCCTCAAAGTCTTGCACGAAATAAGGCAATCATGTAATATTAAAGCAGTTTCCAATTTCACATATTTCACCTCTTCAGAGTAGGTCCTCAAAGTGTAGGATAATGTAGCAGCGCACGCCTCTTAAAAATGCTCAAAGAGTACAAAATATATTGGATTAATTATTTACTGACACCACCACCAGGAATATTTCTGAGGGTTCGCAACAGTGGAAGTGGAGGAGGGGGAAATAGCTTTCATCCATCCAGGGACCCTTGACAGTGGTAGCTTTCATAAGAGCAGAACCATAGGACATAAGAGAGTGAAGGGGTTCAGACCATGCTGCCCAGCCTGTCTCCCCATGATACATCTTTATCATTTTAGGTGATGGGCTAACCTCTAAGAGTTGTGCCGGTGAGGGGTCCCTCATTAATACAACTTTAAACCCTCCTGGTTCATTCCTCCTATTTTCTTGATGCCTGTGACCTTTCTAAGGACGCAGCCTAGACTGGGAGTTATCATACAGAGCCCTCCATGGCAGCTCTTTGAGTCGGGAGAATAGAGGAGTGTGAAGATTAGCAATGGATGCTGTTTGGTTTTGTTAAAGAAAAAGTCCATCATAGTGTGTGTTTCGGGGGGGGGGGGGGGTTATTGTTTCCAAGGTATCATTATTCATTCCAAGCTTCATATTGTATTGGGGAAAACCAACCCTAATGTTTACAGTAGCTTCATATTGTATTGGGGAAAACCAACCCTAATGTTTACAGTAGCTGTTTCCAAGGTATCATTATTCATTCCAAGCTTCATATTGTATTGGGGAAAACCAACCCTAATGTTTACAGTAGCTTCATATTGTATTGGGGAAAACAAACCCTAATGTTTACAGTAGCTTCATATTGTATAGGGGAAAACCAACCCTAATGTTTACAGTAGCTTCATATTGTATTGGGGAAAACCAACCCTAATGTTTACAGTAGCTGTTTCCAAGGTATCATTATTCATTCCAAGCTTCATATTGTATTGGGGAAAACCAACCCTAATGTTTACAGTAGCTTCATATTGTATTGGGGAAAACCAACCCTAATGTTTACAGTAGCTTCATATTGTATTGGGGAAAACCAACCCTAATGTTTACAGTAGCTTCATATTGTATTGGGGAAAACCAACCCTAATGTTTACAGTAGCTTCATATTGTATTGGGGAAAACCAACCCTAATGTTTACAGTAGCTTCATATTGTATTGGGGAAAACCAACCCTAATGTTTACAGTAGCTTCATATTGTATGGGGGAAAACCAACCCTGATGTTTACAGTAGCTTCATATTGTATGGGGGAAAACCAACCCTGATGTTTACAGTAGCTTCATATTGTATGGGGGAAACCAACCCTAATGTGTACAGTAGCTTCATATTGTATGGGGGGGAAACCAACCCTAATGTGCACAGTAGCTTCATATTGTATGGGGGAAACCAACCCTAATGTGTACAGTAGCTTCATATTGTATGGGGGGGAAACCAACCCTAATGTTTACAGTAGCTTCATATTGTATTGGGGAAAACCAACCCTAATGTTTACAGTAGCTTCATATTGTATTGGGGAAAACCAACCCTAATGTTTACAGTAGCTTCATATTGTATTGGGGAAAACCAACCCTAATGTTTACAGTAGCTGTTTCCAAGGTATCATTATTCATTCCAAGCTTCATATTGTATTGGGGAAAACCAACCCTAATGTTTACAGTAGCTTCATATTGTATTGGGGAAAACCAACCCTAATGTTTACAGTAGCTTCATATTGTATTGGGGAAAACCAACCCTAATGTTTACAGTAGCTTCATATTGTATTGGGGAAAACCAACCCTAATGTTTACAGTAGCTTCATATTGTATTGGGGAAAACCAACCCTAATGTTTACAGTAGCTTCATATTGTATTGGGGAAAACCAACCCTAATGTTTACAGTAGCTTCATATTGTATGGGGGAAAACCAACCCTGATGTTTACAGTAGCTTCATATTGTATGGGGGAAAACCAACCCTGATGTTTACAGTAGCTTCATATTGTATGGGGGAAACCAACCCTAATGTGTACAGTAGCTTCATATTGTATGGGGGGGAAACCAACCCTAATGTGCACAGTAGCTTCATATTGTATGGGGGGGAAACCAACCCTGATGTTTACAGTAGCTTCATATTGTATGGGGGAAACCAACCCTAATGTGTACAGTAGCTTCATATTGTATGGGGGGGAAACCAACCCTAATGTGCACAGTAGCATTCCCCTGGGTGATACACTGCGGACATATTTCCCCAGAGCACTTATTGCTACACACTGGCTTTCACGGCGTAGAGGTGAGGAGAGATGCTACAGAAAATACCAAATGGACTAAAATAACAGGCCATTGTCATGGATTCCAGGGGTCATCATCAGGTTATCCATCGCTAGGATACCATTTCATGACTATTGGGTGTGTAGAGGGAAAAGACAGCGATCCTGCAATCCTAACCCAAAATTCCCTCAAAATTCAACAGCATAAATAATTCTGCAGGTAGTTATAAAAGATGAAAGGCCAATTAAAGTAATTACCTTCTCCAACATTTCAATTCATATTTCCCTCTCACATTTTTTATGTGCACCTTGTAGAAACCTTTTCTTGATTCTAGGCCATCGTTTACTGCTATTTTCCAGCCACTCTCAACATCAGACTCCTCCGGTTAAAATACCTCTAAACTGCCCTTGATATAGCAAGCAATGCTTCCCAGCATTTGATCAGACCATTTCTATCAACTACAATTGAGTTTGATTGAACCAATTGATTGAGGTGAGTCCTGGTCCATAGATGTGAGGTAACAACTACCGCTTTCTCACCGTGAGGCCATGAGCCATGGTCAAGGTCAAACTAGCCAAGGTCAAACTAGCCAAGGTCAAACTAGCCAAGGTCAAACTAGTCAAGGTCAAACTAGCCGAGGTCAAACTACTTCACCTTTTTTTTCCTGACTCTCAGATATCCAACCCTAATCTCTTTGCACGGCGCTGTTCAGTTTTATCCTCGGTAATGACAGTAGTGTATGCCCTTTATCTGATGCTCTCATCCAATGTCACGTACAGTACAGTCAGGCGTGCATGCACCCTTATTTGTGAGTGCACCCCTTCCCTGCAGAGATCCCACGAAATACTACACATTCGGCTTAATACATTAATGACAACTTATTGTATTAATTCCTTTAAGGAAATGGAAGCTTTAAGCCACAATTGAATCATTGACTAATTATGGTGTTTTATTAATGGTATGGTAATTGCCAACCCATCCGAACATAACTCAGAATACAATAAATTATATTGAGGGAAAAAAATATAACTATTAAATGAATGTAGCTAAATTGAAATCCTACTTCGGAACATAAATAGACCTAATTATAATATTTTTTAGAAACAAAAATGACATTTTAAGGAATACCTTGAATGGGATGGATAAAGAAATCTGAAAAGAATATAACTGTTGCTCTTGGTGATTTACGAAGGACAGTGGGAGGAATACACACATAGCACATCAAATAAGTATAGCACAACATTAATGCTGATGATCAGTAAAAAAGAGAAGGTTTTATTCTCACACACCTGTCTTATTGACAGGGCTGAAGTGAGAAAAGCAGGAAAGAGAAATTGGTCTTAAAAGACATCACAAACCATGGTACGCTGGCCCCTGAAGCACTTGTTTACGAGTGGTGTTTATCCCATCAGCATTCTACCTGTAATTTCTCCCATATGGTGCATAACTGATATAGATTAAACAACCCCTGCTGTCGCCGGCTCCACACCCATCCCGCCCGGCCATCTAGATGTGTGAAAGTTAGTGTATAAGCAAATGATCCATCATGTATGACATTCCTGGCAGTGTGTAAACTTACATTTTGTATTACCATATCATTTTTGTATGTTCTCTATAGTTATGTACTTGAAAATGTATCAATTGACCAATTCGGCACATTGGGCAGACTTGATTAAAAATAGTCCAGTATTGCAATGTTTCACTGGATCAATCTGAAACTTAAAACACACACTGCTTCCATCTAGTGGCCAAAATCTAAATTGTGCCTAAACTGCAATATTATATTGTGGCCTTTCTCTTGCATTTCAAAGACGATGAAAAGATTTTTGTTTGTATTATCTTTTACCAGATCTAATGTGTTATATTCTCCCACATTAATTTCATATTTCCACAAACTTCAAAGTGTTTCCTTTCAAATGGTATCAAGAATATACATATCCTTGCTTCAGGTCCTGAGCTACAGGCAGTTAGGTTTGGGTATGTCATTTTAGGCAAAAAATTTAAGAAAAGGGTCAGATCCTTAAGAGGTTATTAAGACAATTTTCTCCCCATGTCTCCTGGCAGAATCATCCGACTTGAAGGACTTGCATTTCAATTTAAATTTCCCCAATAGATGAATCAGTTTTACTTCCCTGCACAATTAAACGTGGCGTAGCTTGTAAGATTATCTATAATAAAGAATGACTGCTGGGGTACCTGGTGCCTAACGCAGCTTGTTCTTTGTTGTTTGTGCTTTACTTCAGAAACAATAGTGAGTTTTCTATTTGTCCCCATATTCATGTTCAAATAATATATCATACACTTCCCAGTAGTATTTTAGGGATTTTTTAAAAAACACATTAAAGTAGTGCCCTTGAACGGTTGCATACGACAGAGTAGGGTCTTAGAGTGCTGATTTAGGATCAGGTTCCTTCTGTCCATGGAATCTGATTCATTGTGTTTTAAAAGGCAAAACTGATCCTACATCAGAACTCCTACACTGAGACACTTGATACATACAGCCCCCTGGTGTACATTTAGTCACTGATCAACCATGGATCACCTACAGACAGTAAATACTGTGTGTGTTGTCTCTCCTTGATCAGTCTTCTGTAACCCTGTCACGGCCCCTTCATGACCTTTGTGGGGGAGACAAGGAGGGGAAACCTGCTCTGTCCTTTGTTTGAGGCACAGCTCTGCTCTGTCCTTTGTTTGAGGCACAGCTCTGCTCTGTCCTTTGTTTGAGGCACAGCTCTGCTCTGTCCTTTGTTTGAGGCACAGCTCTGCTCTGTCCTTTGTTTGAGGCACAGCTCTGCTCTGTCCTTTGTTTGAGGCACAGCTCAACCCCATTAAGATCTATAATGTGTGTACTAGTTCTGCAGAGATTTAAAGATCCGAGACAATAGCCATGTCTGCTTTAGCAGTTTCAGCTGAAAAGAAGGGAGGATGGATGGGAGGAAGGAAGGGAGGGAAGGAGGGAGGAAGGGAGGGAGGGAGGGAGGGAGGAAGGAAGGGAGGAAGGGAAGAAGGAAGGAAGGAAGGAAGGAAGGAAGGAAGGAAGGAAGGAAGGAAGGAAGGAAGGAAGGAAGGAAGGAAGGAAGGAAGGAAGGAAGGAAGGAAGGAAGGAAGGAAGGAAGGAAGGAAGGAAGGAAGGAAGGACACCCATGTGTGTTAAGGTTAATTGGATGACCCTATCCATCTCAATTAAACATTTGAAGACATGCATTTCCCAAGTATGTGCGGAAATTGAAATGTGTTACAGATGGCCCTTCCTGAGGGGTTGCTTCAAATAATTGGTGGGAGATAATATATCACTCTTTTGACATCTCAACCGCCTGATAGAGCTCTGTCATTTCCAAAATAAACATAAAGTTGGGGGAAAAAACGATTGGAAATTCTTATTTGAGTTGTTAGTAGTTAGAATGTAAGGTGAAATATTTGACAGCAGAAATGGTTAAAACTTGAATAAATTGAAACGTACAGTTATTCTAATACATTGAACAATGTCAAAAATTGTGAAGACTATGCAGCAAAACCAAAGCACGAATATTGATCATTATGAATATGGCTGTAAAAAATTACGCAGCCCCATTGGTACAGAGTGACAAAGATCAATAACATAATTGCTGTGTTATTTTACTGTCACGATCCGGAGCTACATTTAATTTATTATAATGCTATTTGCTGCCCATTGCAATTATCATCTCTTTCATTATAATCTTAGTTTAATTACCATTATTGATGTAATTCCAATACATCATAAAGTTTTGTGATTTAATTTATATTCTAAATGATCACTTTCACTGCTGATTTTCCTTAGTCAGAAGCCATTGAGATAGTATTAGTATAGGCTGTGATATTCAATTAATCCTGTTCATTTAACACACTCTGTTACTAGATGAGATTACAGCTGTGAAAGCATCTGGCATTGATGGCTTAATTGTTATGACTTGTATCTTTTATCCAAGAATCTGGTCTGGCTAAGAGGGTCTTACGAAAATTGTCTAATTGTTTGAAAGCATTTATGCTACTCGCTACCCGCGACTAATTATCCCAAAAGGAATTAGAAGCTTTTGTTTAGATCACAGTGTGTATGGGACCAGTAGTGGGCCGTGCCATTTCCAAGAACCAGTGCTGAGATCAAACCGTAACTCTCATTCCAATGCCTGCATCCCAGCCTGTTCTCTATCTAGTGCGCTACTTTTGACCAGAGCCCTACGGGGTAATAGTGCCCTACAGGCCCAGGTAAAAAAGTAGTGCACTAGAAAGGGAATATTGTGCCGTTTGGGACACAGATTAGGTCAGAAGCAGAAAGGATTTTTCTGTTTCATTCCGGATGGATTTCAGTGACATTACACACTAATCAAACCAACGTCCCATTATATGACTGAATCCTTGTAACCAGGCACATTTTTATATTTTGTGACAGCTTCATATATCATCAAAATAGTCTGAGTTTTGGTTTCTAGGTGCCTACACAATTCCCAGCCCCATCACCCCAACCCCATCAGCCCAGCCCCCATCTCCACAGTCCCATCACCCCAGCCCCATCTCCACAGCCTCATCACCAGTCTCTCTCTATCCCCAGCTCTCCTCCAGCACCAACTATGAGCAAATTCATTTCCCTCGGCAGCCTGGCCCCAATCTATTGCCACAAACATTGTCAGGACCGCAGCCACATCATGTTGACACAGTGCAGAATCAGTTCCTCTTGTCTGCATTGTTCCAGTGGCACTAATAAGATAAAAAGGACAGGGGGGAGATCCGCCTGGGAAATGGCACATTATTTCAGAATGGGGCTGTTAACCTCATGTTGTCGTTAGCCGGAGACATTCTCCTCCAGAAAAAGGGTATTTGGGATGATGCTTTAATCAAAGGCATTTGTTCTCTGTACGGTGTAAACAGAAATGGAAACGGATGTAAGGCCTAACGCGTTCCATTCCCTCAGAGACACCTTTAAAGACACGAGTTACACTGGGATGCCTCTCTGCACCATCAGTAGATGTCTCAGATCTCCAGAACTGTGAAGTCAATGGACACATAGCTATCTAGCCTACTGTTCTGTGTTTTACAATGACAAATGTAACCTTGAAACCCCCATTTGTACTTCTTCTAATGTCATTTCAGATCATGCCATCGTGAGGAGGGGAAAGGTCAGCGTTGGAGAGTATTTACATAGAGACGAGGACGGAGGTCAAAACGCCCCAGGGAAGATGCAGTGGCACGAAATCAATTGAATTCAATGGCAGGTTAGACATTATTTTCAAAGGGGGACTTATTAATGATGGTCAATCCCCATGATTCTAATTGTCAATCTGTGCAAATATCAAAGGGCATGCATGCGTTACACTATTCAATGACTGTTTCTGTTGGACAATCCCTTTTATCAGGGATGAAGCAGGAAAATAATCAGGTAGCATTTACATGTTGGGTTAAGTTGTGTTGTAATTAGATGAGGAAGGTAAATCACATTTACATTTTGGGTTAAGTTGTGTTGCTATTAGATGAGGAAGGTAAATCACATTTACATGTTGGGTTAAGTTGTGTTGTTATTAGATGAGGAAGGTAAATCACATTTACATGTTGGGTTAAGTTGTGTTGTTATTAGATGAGGAAGGTAAATCACATTTACATGTTGGGTTAAGTTGTGTTGTTATTAGATGAGGAAGGTAAATCAAAGTAACATGTTGGGTTAAGTTGTGTTGTTATTAGATGAGGAAGGTAAATCACATTTACATGTTGGCTTAAGTTGTGTTGTTATTAGATGAGGAAGGTAAATCACATGTACATGTTGGGTTAAGTTGTGTTGTTATTAGATGAGGAAGGTAAATTACATTTACATGTTGGGTTAAGTTGTGTTGTTATTAGATGAGGAAGGTAAATCACATTTACATGTTGGGTTAAGTTGTGTTGTTATTAGATGAGGAAGGTAAATCACATTTACATGTTAGGTTAAGTTGTGTTGTTATTAGATGAGGAAGGTAAATCACATTTACATGTTGGGTTAAGTTGTGTTGTTATTAGATGAGGAAGGTAAATCACATTTACATGTTGGGTTAAGTTGTGTTGTTATTAGATGAGGAAGGTAAATCACATTTACATGTTGGGTTAAGTTGTGTTGTTATTAGATGAGGAAGGTAAATCACATTTACATGTTGGGTTAAGTTGTGTTGTTATTAGATGAGGAAGGTAAATCACATTTACATGTTGGGTTAAGTTGTGTTGTTAATAGATGAGGAAGGTAAATCACATTAACATGTTGTGTTAAGTTGTGTTGTTATTAGATGAGGAAGGTAAATCACATGTACATGTTGGGTTAAGCTGTGTTGTTATTAGATGAGGAAGGTAAATCACATTTACATGTTGGGTTAAGTTGTGTTGTTATTAGATGAGGAAGGTAAATCACATTTACATGTTGGGTTAAGTTGTGTTGTTATTAGATGAGGAAGGTAAATCACATTTACATGTTGGGTTAAGTTGTGTTGTTATTAGATGAGGAAGGTAAATCACATTTACATGTTGGGTTAAGTTGTGTTGTTATTAGATGAGGAAGGTAAATCACATTTACATGTTGGGTTAAGTTGTGTTGTTATTAGATGAGGAAGGTAAATCACATTTACATGTTGGGTTAAGTTGTGTTGTTATTAGATGAGGAAGGTAAATCACATTTACATGTTGGGTTAAGTTGTGTTGTTATTAGATGAGGAAGGTAAATCACATTAACATGTTGTGTTAAGTTGTGTTGTTATTAGATGAGGAAGGTAAATCACATGTACATGTTGGGTTAAGCTGTGTTGTTATTAGATGAGGAAGGTAAATCACATTTACATGTTGGGTTAAGTTGTGTTGCTATTAGATGAGGAAGGTAAATCACATTTACATGTTGGGTTAAGTTGTGTTGCTATTAGATGAGGAAGGTAAATCACATTTACATGTTGGGTTAAGTTGTGTTGTTATTAGATGAGGAAGGTAAATCACATTTACATGTTGGGTTAAGTTGTGTTGTTATTAGATGAGGAAGGTAAATCACATTTACATGTTGGGTTAAGTTGTGTTGTTATTAGATGAGGAAGGTAAATCACATTTACATGTTGGGTTAAGTTGTGTTGTTATTAGATGAGGAAGGTAAATCACATTAACATGTTGTGTTAAGTTGTGTTGTTATTAGATGAGGAAGGTAAATCACATGTACATGTTGGGTTAAGCTGTGTTGTTATTAGATGAGGAAGGTAAATCACATTTACATGTTGGGTTAAGTTGTGTTGTTATTAGATGAGGAAGGTAAATCACATTTACATGTTGGGTTAAGTTGTGTTGTTATTAGATGAGGAAGGTAAATCACATTTACATGTTGGGTTAAGTTGTGTTGTTATTAGATGAGGAAGGTAAATCACATTTACATGTTGGGTTAAGTTGTGTTGTTATTAGATGAGGAAGGTAAATCACATTTACATGTTGGGTTAAGTTGTGTTGTTATTAGATGAGGAAGGTAAATCACATTTACATGTTGGGTTAAGTTGTGTTGTTATTAGATGAGGAAGGTAAATCACATTTACATGTTGGATTAAGTTGTGTTGTTATTAGATGAGGAAGGTAAATCACATTAACATGTTGTGTTAAGTTGTGTTGTTATTAGATGAGGAAGGTAAATCACATGTACATGTTGGGTTAAGCTGTGTTGTTATTAGATGAGGAAGGTAAATCACATTTACATGTTGGGTTAAGTTGTGTTGCTATTAGATGAGGAAGGTAAATCACATTTACATGTTGGGTTAAGTTGTGTTGCTATTAGATGAGGAAGGTAAATCACATTTACATGTTGGGTTAAGTTGTGTTGCTATTAGATGAGGAAGGTAAATCACATTTACATGTTGGGTTAAGTTGTGTTGTTATTAGATGAGGAAGGTAAATCACATTTACATGTTGGGTTAAGTTGTGTTGTTATTAGATGAGGAAGGTAAATCACATTTACATGTTGGGTTAAGTTGTGTTGCTATTAGATGAGGAAGGTAAATCACATTTACATGTTGGGTTAAGTTGTGTTGTTATTAGATGAGGAAGGTAAATCACATTTACATGTTGGGTTAAGTTGTGTTGTTATTAGATGAGGAAGGTAAATCACATTTACATGTTGGGTTAAGTTGTGTTGTTATTAGATGAGGAAGGTAAATCACATTTACATGTTGGGTTAAGTTGTGTTGTTATTAGATGAGGAAGGTAAATCACATTTACATGTTGGGTTAAGTTGTGTTGTTATTAGATGAGGAAGGTAAATCACATTTACATGTTGGGTTAAGTTGTGTTGTTAATAGATGAGGAAGGTAAATCACATTTACATGTTGGGTTAAGTTGTGTTGCTATTAGATGATGAAGGTAAATCACATTTACATGTTGGGTTAAGTTGTGTTGTTATTAGATGAGGAAGGTAAATCACATTTACATGTTGGGTTAAGTTGTGTTGTTATTAGATGAGGAAGGTAA
The DNA here is from genome assembly GCF_020615455.1 of Coregonus clupeaformis. Lineage (NCBI taxonomy): Eukaryota > Metazoa > Chordata > Actinopteri > Salmoniformes > Salmonidae > Coregonus > Coregonus clupeaformis. The sequence goes on from NC_059220.1 coordinate 46,802,779, forward strand.
ATCACATTTACATGTTGGGTTAAGTTGTGTTGCTATTAGATGAGGAAGGTAAATCACATTTACATGTTGGGTTAAGTTGTGTTGTTATTAGATGAGGAAGGTAAATCACATTTACATGTTGGGTTAAGTTGTGTTGCTATTAGATGAGGAAGGTAAATCACATTTACATGTTGGGTTAAGTTGTGTTGTTATTAGATGAGGAATATAAATCACATTTACATGTTGGGTTAAGTTGTGTTGTTATTAGATGAGGAAGGTAAATCATATTTACATGTTGGATTAAGTTGTGTTGTTATTAGATGAGGAATATAAATCACATTTACATGTTGGGTTAAGTTGTGTTGTTATTAGATGAGGAATATAAATCACATTTACATGTTGGGTTAAGTTGTGTTGTTATTAGATGAGGAAGGTAAATCACATTTACATGTTGGGTTAAGTTGTGTTGTTATTAGATGAGGAAGATAAATCACATTTACATGTTGGGTTAAGTTGTGTTGTTATTAGATGAGGAAGGTAAATCACATTTACATGTTGGGTTAAGTTGTGTTGTTATTAGATGAGGAAGGTAAATCACATGTACATGTTGGGTTAAGTTGTGTTGTTATTAGATGAGGAAGGTAAATCACATTTACATGTTGGGTTAAGTTGTGTTGTTATTAGATGAGGAAGGTAAATCACATTTACATGTTGGGTTAAGTTGTGTTGTTATTAGATGAGGAAGGTAAATCACTTTTACATGTTGGGTTAAGTTGTGTTGTTATTAGATGAGGAAGGTAAATCACATTTACATGTTGGGTTAAGTTGTGTTGTTATTAGATGAAGAAGGTAAATCACATTTACATATTGGGTTAAGTTGTGTTGTTATTAGATGAGGAAGGTAAATCACATTTACATGTTGGGTTAAGTTGTGTTGTTATTAGATGAGGAAGGTAAATCACATTTACATGTTGGGTTAAGTTGTGTTGTTATTAGATGAGGAAGGTAAATCATATTTACATATTGGGTTAAGTTGTGTTGTTATTAGATGAGGAAGGTAAATCACATTTATATGTTGGGCTAAGTTGTGTTGTTATTAGATGAGGAAGGTAAATCACATTTACATGTTAGGTTAAGTTGTGTTGTTATTAGATGAGGAAGGTAAATCACATTTACATGTTGGGTTAAGTTGTGTTGTTATTAGATGAGGAAGGTAAATCACATTTACATGTTGGGCTAAGTTGTGTTGTTATTAGATGAGGAAGGTAAATCACATGTACATGTTGGGTTAAGTTGTGTTGTTATTAGATGAGGAAGGTAAATCACATTTACATGTTGGGTTAAGTTGTGTTGTTATTAAATGAGGAAGGTAAATCACATTTACATATTGGGTTAAGTTGTGTTGTTATTAGATGAGGAAGGTAAATCACATTTACATGTTGGGTTAAGTTGTGTTGTTATTAGATGAGGAAGATAAATCACATTTACATGTTGGGTGAAGTTGTGTTGCTATTAGATGAGGAAGGTAAATCACATTTACATGTTGGGTTAAGTTGTGTTGTTATTAGATGATGAAGGTAAATCACATTTACATGTTGGGTTAAGTTGTGTTGTTATTAGATGAGGAAGGTAAATCACATTTACATGTTGGGTTAAGTTGTGTTGTTAATAGATGAGGAAGGTAAATCACATGTACATGTTGGGTTAAGTTGTGTTGTTATTAGATGAGGAAGGTAAATCACATTTACATGTTGGGTTAAGTTGTGTTGTTATTAGATGAGGAAGGTAAATCACATTTACATATTGGGTTAAGTTGTGTTGTTATTAGATGAGGAAGGTAAATCACATTTACATGTTGGGTTAAGTTGTGTTGTTATTAGATGAGGAAGATAAATCACATTTACATGTTGGGTTAAGTTGTGTTGCTATTAGATGAGGAAGGTAAATCACATTTACATGTTGGGTTAAGTTGTGTTGTTATTAGATGATGAAGGTAAATCACATTTACATGTTGGGTTAAGTTGTGTTGTTATTAGATGAGGAAGGTAAATCACATTTACATGTTGGGTTAAGTTGTGTCATAATTGTGACACAGTGTGTGGCGTCAGTTCAGCTAAACCAGTGGTCCTGTGTAGTTCAGTTGGTAGAACATGGCGCTTCCAGCGTCATAGTTGTGGGTTTGATTCCCACAGGAGACCAGTATTAAAATGATTGCACACACTACTGTAAGTCGCTCTGGATAAGAGCATCTGCTAAATGACTAAAATGTAAACCTAGGGTGTGTGGGGGGCTCATTTACTGAATCTATACTTATAATTTAAAAACTCTAAAATGCATTTTTCTTAACAGCAAAAACAAACAAAAATGATCCCAGACATTAATTATCAGGTTAAAGGCCTGTGGAACAGCCATTAATGATCACCAATATCAGGTTTAAAAGCCTGTGGAACAGCCATTATTTATCACTGGAATATCAGGTTTAAAAGCCTGTGGAACAGCCATTAATTATCACTGGAATATCAGGTTTAAAGGCCTGTGGAACAGCCATTAATGATCACCAATATCAGGTTTAAAAGCCTGTGGAACAGCCATTATTTATCACTGGAATATCAGGTTTAAAAGCCTGTGGAACAGCCATTCATTATCACTGGAATATCAGGTTTAAAAGCCTGTGGAACAGCCATTAATTATCAATGGAATATCAGGTTTAAAGGCCTGTGGAACAGCCATTAATGATCACCAATATCAGGTTTAAAAGCCTGTGGAACAGCCATTAATTATCACTGGAATATCAGGTTTAAAGGGCTGTGGAACAGCCATTAATTATCACTGGAAAATAAGGTTTAAGGCCAGCCATTTATTATCACTGGAATATCAGGTTTAAAGGCCTGTGGAACAGCCATTAATGATCACCAATATCAGGTTTAAAAGCCTGTGGAACAGCCATTATTTATCACTGGAATATCAGGTTTAAAGGCCTGTGGAACAGCCATTATTTATCACTGGAATATCAGGTTTAAGGCCTGTGGAACAGCCATTAAAGATGACCAATATCAGGTTTAATGGCCTGTGGAACAGCATATACAATGTCAACCACTACTCAACCTATTCATAAATTGACTCATTTACTTGAACAACGGCGCATACAGTGCAACAGGAAATAGATGCATAATACACGCCATCAAGTCACAACTGCAAATGCCGACTGCAAATACCAACATCCAGAGTTTCAAGCAATTTTTTCACCATACAGTGTCTTCAGAAAGTATTCACACCCCTTGACTTGTTCCACATTTTGTTGTATTACAGCCTGAATTTAAAATGGATTAAATATATTTTTTGGGGTCACTGGCCAACACACAATTCCCCATAATGTCAAAGAGGAATTGTATTTTTCAATTTTTTTTATAAATGAATTAAAAATGAAACGCTGAAATTTCTTGAGTCAATAAGTATTCAACCCCTTTTTTATGGCAAGCCTAAATAAGTTCAGGAGTAAACATTTGCTTAACAATTCACATAAGTTGCATGGACTCACTCTGTGTGCAATAATAGTGTTTAACATGATTTTTGAATGACTACTTCAACTCTGTACCCCAACACATACAATTATTTGTAAGGTCCCTCAGTTGAACAGTGAATTTCAAACACAGATTCAACCACAAAGATTTATATACCTAGCGCCGACGAAGATGGCGGCCTCACGACTAGCTCTTAGGAAACTTTGCGGTATTATTATTATTTTTTAAATTATTTGTTATATTATTAGCTCAGAGTGTTTTGTATAATTACATACAGCCGGGAAAAACTATTGGATATCAGAGCGGCGGTAGCCCTAGTCCATGCCGCTCTGTCATTGCTCGTCCATATACAGTATGTTAGATATTACTGCACTGTCGGAGCTAGAAGCACAAGCATTTCGCCACACCTGCAATAACATCTGCTAAACACATGTATGTGACAAATACAATTTTATTTTATTTTATTTTAAAGACCAGGGAGGTTTTCCAATGCCTCGCAAAGAAGGGCACCTATTGGTAGATTGGTATAAAAAAAAAAGCAGACGTTGAATATCCCTTTGTGCATGGTGAAGTTATTAATTACACTTTGGATGGTGTGTCAATACACCCAGTCACCATAACGATACAGGCGTCCTTTCTAACTCAGTTGCTGGAGAGGAAGGAAACCGCTAAGGCCAATTGTGACTTTAAGACAGTTACATGGCTGTAATAGGAGAAAACTGAGGATGGCTCAACAGCCTTGTAGTTACTCCACAATACCAACCTAATTGATAAAAGGAAAAGAAGGAAGCCTATACAGAATCAAAATATTACAAAACATACATCCTGTTTGCAATAAGGCACTAAAATTATACTGCAAAAAAATGTGGCAATTCACTTTTTTTCCCCAATTGGTAGTTACAGTCTTGTCCCATCGCTGCAACTCCCATACAGACTCGGCAGAGGCAAAGGTCGAGAGCAATGCGTCCTCCAAAACACAACCCTGCCAGGTCGCACTGCTTGCTTAACCGGGAAGCACCAATGTGTCAGAGGAAACATCATACAACTGGTGACCGGAGTCAGCTTGCAGGTACCCGGCCCGCCACAAGGAGTCACTAGAGCATGATGGGACAAGGACATCCCGGCCAGCCAAACCCTCCCCTAACCCGGAAGACACTGGGCAAATTGTGCATCGCCTCATGGGTTCTCCCATTCACGGCCGGCTGTGACGCAGCCTGGGATCGAACCCGGGTCAGTTGTGATGCTTCACGCACTGATGCACTGCCACTCGGGAGGCCCTAATGCAATTCACATTTGTCCTGAATACAGTACTATGTTTGGGGCAAATCCAATGCGACACATTACTGAGTACCACTCTCCATATTTTCAAGCATAGTGGCAGCTTATTAGTTATGAGTTGCATGTGATGTATATATAATATACTGAATATTCACATATCACATTTTACTGCTCAGTACATACTTGTGTACACACTACACGCTATGCCACGGTGCATTGAAGCTGTTCTGGCTCGTGGTGGCTCAACACCCTTTTAAGACACTTTATGTTGGTGTTTCCTTTATTTTGGCAGTTCCCTGTATATGCTTGTGATAACATTTAATCCACAGTTATTTAATTTTTTTTGGAAACTATTGATCCTCTGCGGCTAAATTATGCTCTCTGGTGTATTTTGAACATTGAGCGTGGGCTCCTGTGATTGGATAAAAACAATAACAATAATAAATAAATAATGGAATAGTTGTTTTTTTTTGGTTTGAGTCAGGCCCAGCCCATGACCAGTCACATGTATTTATTATGCAATTTAATTTTGTATTTGTTATTAATCAGTTACCCAATTAAGGCAGACCCCCCCCACGTGGGCCCCCTACCTCCTCTCCTCCCCCATCTGATGATTAGCAGAGCTGCAGCAGGCTGTCTACACTCGATGAGAGTGGGCTCCCGAATCCTCCTGTGTTTGGCGGTTGCAGTAAAAAAATATATATATATATACAGCTCTGGAAAAAATTAAGGGACCACTGCAAAATTATCAGTTTCTCTGGTTTTACTATTTATAGGTATGTGTTTGGGTAAAAATATTTGTTTTGTTTTATTCTTTAAACTACTGACAACATTTCTCCCAAATTCCAAATAAAAATATTGTCATTTATTTGCAGAAAATGACAACTGGTCAAAATAACAAAAAAGATTCAGTGTTGTCAGACCTCGAATAATGCAAAGAAAATAAGTTCATGTTCATTTTTAAACAACACAATACTAATGTTTTAACTTAGGAAGAGTTAAGAAATCAATATTTGGTGGAATAACTCTGATTTTCAATCACAGCTTTCATGCGTCTTGGCATGCTCTCCACCAGTCTTTCACATTGATGTTGGGTGACTTTATGCCACTCCTGGCGCAAAAATTCAAGCAGCTCGGCTTTGTTTGATGGCTTGTGACCATCCATCTTCCTCTTAATCACATTCCAGAAGTTTTCAATGGGGTTCAGATCTGGAAATTGGGCTGGCCATGACAGGGTCTTGATCTGGTGGTCCTCCATCCACACCTTGATTGACCTGGCTGTGTGGCATGGTGCATTGTCCTGCTGGAAAAGGAAGCAAGTTTTCTTCCAGGACAACCTTGTACGTGGCTTGATTCATGCGTCCTTCACAAAGACAAATCTGCCCGATTCCAGCCTTGCTGAAGCACCCCCAGATCATCACCGATCCTCCACCAAATTTCACAGTGGGTGCGAGACACTGTGGCTTGTAGGCCTCTCCAGGTCTCCGTCTAACCATTAGATGACCAGGTGTTGGGCAAATCTGAAAATTGGACTCATCAGAGAAGATGACCTTACTCCAGTCCTCTACGGTCCAATCCTTATGGTCTTTTGCAAACCTCAGCCTGGCTCTTTTTTGCTTCTCATTGATGAAGGGCTTTTTTCTAGCTTTGCACGACTTCAGCCCTGCCCCTAAGAGCCTGTTTCGAACCGTCCTCGCCGCGCACTTCTTCAGCTGCCGTTTGCCATTCTTTTTGTAGGTCACTTGATGTCATCCTACAGTTGTTGAGTGACTTTCGAATGAGTTGGCGGTCATCCCGGTCAGTAGAGAGTCGTTTTCACCCTCTGCCGGTCTGTAGCTTTGTTGTCCCCAATGTCTGCTGCTTGAACTTGTTCTTATGAACCGCCGTCATTGAAATTTTAAGGATGGAAGCAACCTGACGCTCACTGTATCCCTCTGCCAGTAAAGCCAGAATCGAACCCTTCTTTTCCTCACTTTCCTTTTCAACTCTTTTGGCTTGGTCAATAGTTATTTTTTGATTAATATTACTTTTGAGATACTATTAGCACTGTTTTTGCCATAAAAGCTGGTCCTATTGCAAAGAGGATAGTGATGACCACAGCAGTGGTTTTTATACTTTTCCTCGTTAATTAAGATTTGGTTCAGGTGATCACCTAATCAGTACCTAATTCAGTAGAATGAGGTGTGCCTGTGTTGGAATTCAACAGTCACTGGAATGGAATGGCTGTCATACATGTAGAGATGCTAATATAAGAAACATGTCTCTTCATGTTTTCCAGAGCTGTATATATATACTACATATCTAATATATAATGTGTATACTGTATAATATATACTGCATATATGTTTTCTTATTATTTTTTCTAATTATTTTCTTATTTTTGCTGCCTCTTGGGCCCCCCACAGTTCTGGGCCCAGGGGCTTCAGCCCTGGTAAGCCCCTGCATTAAGCCGGCCCTGTACACATGTGATTACACTGTAATAAGGATCCCTTAAAACGAAGCGTTACCATTAAAACTCTTATTTCCAAAGTGGTCCTCCGTAACGTGTCACGCAAAGTCCAATATTTTCTCTTTTGCAGCGGAATCTTCTCTGCTCTAGGCAGGTGTTTTCAGTGGCACTGGTTTCAGCAGAATACACCTGCACAGACTGGATAGACATGTTAATGGTAGGTATCAGGGTGAGACGTTCAACTGAAATCTTTTTCCCCTTTTAGCGGTGTGTGCTGTGCCCTTGAGACTCAATAGCTACTGGTTCGCTGTCTGTCACCCCCAGTAATATGTCCCACAATTTAATCTCACCATCTAGACTAGTTCTATACAGTCCATTTAACGGGACTAGACTGCAATCACGGAATGCAGAGAATCCTTACAGAGTGCACTCTATATGAAAATGTAACCCTGGAGTACGGTCAATATGTTTTTCGATGTAGTTTAATGCAACATTTATTAGCCTCAACTATAATCACAGGTTCTAGGCCCATTTATAGAAAAACAGTCAAGAGGAAGATAGAGTAACATGTTAAGGTTATTAAAGGATGAAGGATTAGATTTGCTTGTAATGATTTGGGTAACTGTACAAAACATGGATCAATTCCTCCTACTGCTACTTGCTGCCGGATGCTACTTGCTGCTGGATTCTACTTGCTGCTGGATTCTAATTGCTGCTGGATTCTAATTGCTGCTGGATTTTACTTGCTGCTGGATTCTACTTGCTGCTGGATGCTACTTGCTGCTGGATTCTACTTGCTGCTGGATTCTAATTGCTGCTGGATTTTACTTGCTGCTGGATGCTACTTGCTGCTGGATGCTACTTGCTGCTGGATTCTACTTGCTGCTGGATTCTAATTGCTGCTGGATGCTACTTGCTGCTGGATTCTAATTGCTGCTGGATTCTAATTGCTGCTGGATTTTACTTGCTGCTGGATTCTACTTGCTGCTGGATTCTACTTGCTGCTGGATTCTACTTGCTGCTGGGTGCTACTTACTGCTGGATGCTACTTGCTGCTGGATGCTACTTGCTGCTGGATCCTACTTGCTGCTGGATTCTAATTGCTGCTGGATTTTACTTGCTGCTGGATTCTACTTGCTGCTGGATTCTACTTGCTGCTGGATTCTACTTGCTGCTGGATTCTAATTGCTGCTGGATTCTACTTGCTGCTGGATTATAATTACTGCTGGATGCTACTTGCTGCTGCATTCCACTTGCTGCTGGATTCTACTTGCTGCTGGATGCTACTTGCTGCTGGATTCTACTTGCTGCTGGATTCCACTTGCTGCTGGATTCTACTTGCTGCTGGGTGCTACTTGCTGCTGGATTATAATTACTGCTGGATGCTACTTGCTGCTGCATTCCACTTGCTGCTGGATTCTACTTGCTGCTGGATGCTACTTGCTGCTGGATTCTACTTGCTGCTGGATTCCACTTGCTGCTGGATTCTACTTGCTGCTGGATGCTACTTGCTGCTGGATTCTACTTGCTGCTGGATGCTACTTGCTGCTGGATTATAATTACTGCTGGATTCTACTTGCTGCTGGATTCTACTTGCTGCTGGGTGCTACTTGCTGCTGGATTATAATTACTGCTGGATGCTACTTGCTGCTGGATGCTACTTGCTGCTGGATTCTACTTGCTGCTGGATTCTACTTACTGCTGGATTCTACTTGCTGCTGGATTCTACTTGCTGCTGGATGCTACTTGCTGCTGGATGCTACTTGCTGCTGGATTCTACTTGCTGCTGGATTCTAATTGCTGCTGGATTTTACTTGCTGCTGGATTCTACTTGCTGCTGGATGCTACTTGCTGCTGGATTCTACTTGCTGCTGGATTCTAATTGCTGCTAGATTTTACTTGCTGCTGGATGCTACTTGCTGCTGGATTCTACTTGCTGCTGGATTCTAATTGCTGCTGGATGCTACTTGCTGCTGGATTCTAATTGCTGCTGGATTCTAATTGCTGCTGGATTTTACTTGCTGCTGGATTCTACTTGCTGCTGGATTCTACTTGCTGCTGGGTGCTACTTACTGCTGGATGCTACTTGCTGCTGGATGCTACTTGCTGCTGGATCCTACTTGCTGCTGGATTCTAATTGCTTCTGGATTTTACTTGCTGCTGGATTCTACTTGCTGCTGGATTCTACTTGCTGCTGGATTCTACTTGCTGCTGGATTCTAATTGCTGCTGGATTCTACTTGCTGCTGGATTCTACTTGCTGCTGGATTCTAATTGCTGCTGGATTCTACTTGCTGCTGGATTATAATTACTGCTGGATGCTACTTGCTGCTGCATTCCACTTGCTGCTGGATTCTACTTGCTGCTGGATGCTACTTGCTGCTGGATTATAATTACTGCTGGATGCTACTTGCTGCTGCATTCCACTTGCTGCTGGATTCTACTTGCTGCTGGATTCTACTTGCTGCTGGATTCTACTTGCTGCTGGATTCCACTTGCTGCTGGATTCTACTTGCTGCTGGGTGCTACTTGCTGCTGGATTATAATTACTGCTGGATTCTACTTACTGCTGGATGCTACTTGCTGCTGGATGCTGGATAGTTGGCTCACAACAGTGCAACAGTGCTCTCAGACTTACCTTCAATAACATAGAAGACAAGATACATTAAGGTGTACTGTATAAGTATTTTGTTGCATATTGCCCATTAGCGTTGGTATTGGGATTCCATTCACTAGTGCTTGTTATTGGTATTTTGTTACTACAAGAGGTGCAGCGAAGACCAATGAAGACATGTGTTACGTGTAATTAGTTCAGTAATTTGTTAGTGACCGTAATTACTGTCTGGCCATAGTATCTGATTTCACCATTGAACCTATTTGTCTGACTACCAGTAATTATCTCTAAGGACAAGAGTATCTCTACTAAAAGATGTGAAGGTCTGGACCAAACACTACTAAACTATTTCCTGAAATTCATCCAAGACAATTGCAATACCTAAGAGAAATAGTTCACAAGTTCACATAACAACAGGCTGGTTGCAATCCACCAAACTGGTGTAATAACACAACTCTAACTGATTTATACTGGTCTAATAACACAACTCTAACTGATTTATACTGGTCTAATAACACAACTCTAACTGATTTATACTGGTGTAATAACACAACTCTAACTGATTTATACTGGTCTAATAACACAACTCTAACTGATTTATACTGGTCTAATAACACAACTCTAACTGATTTATACTGGTGTAATAACACAACTCTAACTGATTTATACTGGTGTAATTACACAACTCTAACTGATTTATACTGGTCTAATAACACAACTCTAACTGATTTATACTGGTCTAATAACACAACTCTAACTGATTTATACAACTCTAACTGATGCACCTTAACACTGCGAGTGTTTAAATGCAAACTTTAATTGGGTAAAGTGAACCTGACATTAACTTCAGGGCTGGAAATCCTAAACAACATTGACAGGGAATCATGCTATATTAAACTAGTCAGGAATATGTTTTGACTTCAACAACCCGGAGATGTTGCTCATTAGGCAACACATCTTAATGTGGATTAATGACTAGATGGAAAAGTCTGGCCACGCTCAATTGCAGGAGTAATGTGCCTGAGGCACGTCTGTCCACTGAACCATTCTGCTTCCTATAACACGTCTGTAAAACCCAGGCCCATAATTCACTTGAGACACTCCACATGCTCTTTCTAGTGCACTACTTTTGACCAGAAGCCTATGGGCCCTGGTCAAAAGTAGTGTACTACATAGGGAATAGGGTTCCATTTGGAACAGAGCCTACGGAATTAGCTAACTTAACTACTTTACTGGTTGAAGTCAATACTTCATTACAAAATCTCTAACTCTTAATAATGAAAATAATTTTCTGACAATATGCCTGTTTCTCGTCAGGCTCAAATCAAGGCCGTTTCCTTTTACATTTAAATGACGACTTCATGTGTTGAATTGTTAAAGACTTAGTTTGACGTGGTCGGTGTATCTCTGGTTTCTATTCAGTCTGGAGTGTAACCATTTGATATAAAAATATTTGTCTATATTTCGAAGACCCATTCCTCTATTTAGTCACATAATGCACTATATTTCAGTCCACTTACAGTAAAAAAAAAAAACATGTAATTGCCTTTGGTGCTTAAAGCTGACTTCCATCCTGTTTTCTACTGCACTTTCCATCTTGGCTAATGTTACACCATATTTCTGAGTTTAAGACTTCCCCAGTTCTGTCTGGTAGAAAATACTTATTCTTATGACTTCTTGACACTTTTAACTTCGTGTTCTGTTATCAGCTGAGAGTAGTGAACCTCTCATGTGCTGAGTGCTGCAGGTAAGTCTCTCCTTCAACTCTCCATGCCAGGTGTACTCTATCACCACTACCTCATTAAGGCCGGTCCTTGAAGCTTGACTCTGGAGAGAAAGGACCGCTCTCCTCCTCCTCCTCCTCCTCCTCCTCCTCCTCCTCCTCCTCCTCCTCCTCCTCCTCCTCCTCCTCCTCCTCCTCCTCCTCCTCCTCCTCCTCCTCCTCCTCCTCCTCCTCCTCCTCTTCCTCCTCCACCTCCTCCTCCTCCTCCAAGGCAATCGAATACATTAGTGCATTTTAGTGCATTATTAAAGTCTCTTTACATTACAACAGACAGATATGGACTGGGTCCATCATCCATGTGACCAGAGATAAAGTCTCTTTACATTACAACAGACAGATATGGACTGGGTCCATCATCCATGTGACCAGAGATAAAGTCTCTTTACATTACAACAGACAGATATGGACTGGGTCCATCATCCAGGTGACCAGAGATAAAATCTCTTTACATTACAACAGACAGATATGGACTGGGTCCATCATCCATGTGACCAGAGATAAAGTCTCTTTACATTACAACAGACAGATATGGACTGGGTCCATCATCCATGTGACCAGAGATAAAGTCTCTTTACATTACAACAGACAGATATGGACTGGGTCCATCATCCATGTGACCAGAGATAAAGTCTCTTTACATTACAACAGACAGATATGGACTGGGTCCATCATCCAGGTGACCAGAGATAAAGTCTCTTTACATTACAACAGACAGATATGGACTGGGTCCATCATCCAGGTGACCAGAGATAAAGTCTCTTTACATTACAACAGACAGATATGGACTGGGTCCATCATCCATGTGACCAGAGATAAAGTCTCTTTACATTACAACAGACAGATATGGACTGGGTCCATCATCCATGTGACCAGAGATAAAGTCTCTTTACATTACAACAGACAGATATGGACTGGGTCCATCATCCATGTGACCAGAGATAAAGTCTCTTTACATTACAACAGACAGATATGGACTGGGTCCATCATCCAGGTGACCAGAGATAAAGTCTCTTTACATTACAACAGATAGATATGGACTGTGTCCATCATCCATGTGACCAGAGATAAAGTCTCTTGACATTACAACAGACATATATAGAATAGGTGTACATCCCAAATGGTACCCTATCGCCTATATAGGGCACTACTTTTTACTTTTGGCTGTGGTCAAAAGTGGTGCACTATTTAGGGAACAGGGTGCCATTTGGGACGGAGCCATGGACAGAAGGTTTTAGCTCAGTCATGGAGGTCATACAGATGTCAACCATTTTATCGCCAGGACAACGTTGACGGATCGCCTTAGAGAACAGTACAATCATCCAAAAATCCTCCTACTGAAATGTAATAATTGTCAAAGTAAAAATCACGGCCAACCCACGCCTGTATGGATTTGACAGTTGAGGAGGCATAGAGTAGGAGGAGACACCACATCAACACTATGTATAAACGAGTTAGTTGTAGTGTGATTCATGGTCACCACGACTGAGGAGACACCACATCAACACTATGTATAAACGAGTTAGTTGTAGTGTGATTCATGGTCACCACGACTGAGGAGACACCACATCAACACTATGTATAAACGAGTTAGTTGTAGTGTGATTCATGGTCACCACGACTGAGGAGACACCACATCAACACTATGTATAAACGAGTTAGTTGTAGTGTGATTCATGGTCACCACGACTGAGGAGACACCACATCAACACTATGTATAAACGAGTTAGTTGTAGTTGTGATTCATGGTCACCACGACCGAGGGGAGGTCACATCAACACTGTATATACTGAACAAAAATATAAATGCAACATACAACAATTTCAAAGATTTTACTGAGTTACAGTTCATAAAAGTAAATCAGTCAATTGAAATAAATTCATTAGGCCCTAATTTATGGATTTTTTTTGGGAGCCAGTCCCACCCACTGGGGAACCAGGCCCAGCCAATCAAAATGAGTTTTTCCCCACAAAAGGGCTTTATTACAGACAGAAATACTCGTCTGGATGGTCTTGGCAAAGAAGAAATGCTCACTAACAGGGATGTAATCACATTTGTGCACAACATTTGAAATAAATACGCTTTTTGCGCGTATGGAACATTTCTGCGATCAGCTCATAATAATAAATAATAATATGCCATTTAGCAGACGCTTTTATCCAAAGCGACTTACAGTCATGCGTGCATACATGTTTTTTTGTGTGTGTATGGGTGGTCCCGGGGATCGAACCCACTACCTTGGCGTTACAAGCGCCGTGCTCTACCAGCTGAGCTACAGAGGACCACTGTCACGCTCTGGTTCCGGGACTTGGTATTTTAGCCAGAGTGTGTTAAGTATTGTTGTGTTTGGGTTGGTTGGGTGGTTATTGGTTGTTTCTGTGTTTGGGTGAGTGACTCCCAATCAGTGGTAACGAGTGTCAGCTGTCGGCTCGTTATCTCTGATTGGGAGCCATATTTAAACTGTCATTGTTCACCTTGGGGTTGTGGGTTTTTGTTCCTGTTTAGTCATTGTCACTATTGGACTTCACATTCGTCGCTTTGGTTTGTTGTTTTGGTTGCTTTAAGTAATAAAGTCAACATGTTCTTTTCACTCGCTGCGCCTTGGTCTCCTTCACTCCTCGACGAACGTGACAGAAAAACCCACCACAACGAGACCAAGCAGCAGTTGGATAACGAGTGGTGGAGCCAGAAGAGCGAAGGTTGGGAGAGGACTATGGAGGCCTGGTCCACCGAGAGGAGAGACCCCCAGAAAATTTTTAGGGGGGCTCACGACGTCGGGGCAGAAGGTGTACGGCCCGGAGGAGTGCAAGAGGTTGGCAGATATGGCCGCCAGTTTAAGGGGGCCACTGGTTACGAAGGGGATGGAAAGTGTGGAGGCACGGCGAGAGGTACTGGGGGGTGTTTCCAGTCCGGTCCGGCCCGTTCCTGATCCCCGTGTAGGGCCAGGGGTGTGTGTCCCCAGTGCGGTTCTGTCTGTTCCTGTTCCTCGCATTGAACCTACGGTGCGCGTCGCCAGCCCGACTCGGCCCGTTCCTGCTCCCCGCACCAAGTCTGTGGTGCGTTTCGCCAGCCCAGCCCGGCCTGTCCCTGCTCAACGCACCAAGCCTACGGGGTGCGTCGCCAGCCCAGCTCGGCCTGTTCCTGCGCCCCGCACCAAGTCTGTGGTGCGTTTCGCCAGCCCAGCCCGGCCTGTTCCTGCGCCCGCGCCAGGCCTACGGGGTGCGTCGCCAGCCCAGCCCGGCCTGTCTCTGCTCTACGCACCAAGACTACGGTGTGCGTCGTCGGCCCAACTCGGACTGTTCCTGCCACTCGCACCAGGCTAAGGGGGCGAGTCGTCAACCTGGTTCAGCCTATTCCTGCTACTCGCACCAAGCCAGGGAGGCGAGTCGTCAACCTGAGGAGGTCCGTTCCGGCCCACGTACCAAGCCGAGGGTGCGTATCGTCGGCCAGGTCCGGTCCATCCCTGTCTCACGCGCCAAGCTAGGGGTGCGCGTCATCAGTTTGGATCCAGCCAGCTGGGTTGGATTGGACCGGGGCCATTACGGGGGGAGTTATGTAGGGTGGTGGTCAAGCCCGGGCCGGAGCCGCCTCCGAGGAGCAACACCCACCCAGCCCTCCCCTATTTGGGGTTTTGAGGCGCGGTCGCAGTCCGCGCCTTTAGGGGGTACTGTCACGCTCTGGTTCCGGGACTTGGTATTTTAGCCAGAGTGTGTTAAGTATTGTTGTGTTTGGGTTGGTTGGGTGGTTATTGGTTGTTTCTGTGTTTGGGTGAGTGACTCCCAATCAGTGGTAACGAGTGTCAGCTGTCGGCTCGTTATCTCTGATTGGGAGCCATATTTAAACTGTCATTGTTCACCTTGGGGTTGTGGGTTTTTGTTCCTGTTTAGTCATTGTCACTATTGGACTTCACATTCGTCGCTTTGGTTTGTTGTTTTGGTTGCTTTAAGTAATAAAGTCAACATGTTCTTTTCACTCGCTGCGCCTTGGTCTCCTTCACTCCTCGACGAACGTGACAACCACGAAACATGGGACCAACACTTTACATGTTCCGTTTATATTTATGTTCAGTTTATAAACTAGTTAGTTGTAGTGTGCTGCACGGTCACCCACAACTGAGGAGAGGTCACATCAACACTATGTATTAACTAGTTAGTTGTAGTGTGCTGCACGGTCACCCACAACTGAGGAGAGGTCACATCAACACTATGTATTAACTAGTTAGTTGAAGTGTGCTGCACGGTCACCCACAACTGAGGAGAGGTCACATCAACACTATGTATAAACTAGTTAGTTGTAGTGTTCTGCATTGACCTCTAACCAATATTCTAAATTATTATCTGGACTGATGAAGGGGTGCTCAGTCCCAGGAAGGTAAACTGAAATGTTGAAGAAGGTTAATTCAGGATGAATTCCCTTCAAATGTATTTATTGCCGATGTGATTCAGAGCAAGCTCCTTTTTCACTTTATATATACTTTGAGAAAAACTTGGTATTTGGTTTGTTGGTGAAAGGCACTTTCATTGATGACAGTAAAGTGCCCTCTGTGGATTTCTTAAGGCTGAACAGAATGGTTGGGAAGTGAACAGAGTGTTTGTACTAAAGTCCTCTGATGCTCCTGCTGTCTTTTTTAACTGAAAGGAAATGAATTGCACTTATTTCTACACTCTTAGAAAAAAAGGTGCTATCTATAACCTTAAAGGGTTCTTCAGCTGTCTCCGTAGGAGAACCCTTTGAATAACCCTTATTAGTTGCAGGTATAACACTTTAGGTTCCAGGTAGAACCCTTTTGGGTTCAAGGTAGAAACCTTCTGGATTCCATGTAGAACCCTTTGTACAGAGGGTTCTACATGGAACCCAAAAGGGTTCTACCTGGAACCCAAAAGGGTTCTACCTGGAACCCAAAAGGTTTATCCTATGGGGACAGCCGAATAACCCTTTTGGAACCCTGTGTAGATTTCTGTGGGGGCCGGAAGGTTCAGCATGTGGTAAACCTAACCCTGACATTGGAACGACTTCTGCCGTAGTTGCTCAGCCTAATGTTGCGCTGATGTAGGATAGTACAGAAATAATCAGAGATGTCAAAGTTTGATCGTAGGGAAGGTATTTCTCACGTCTGTTCCAACATCATGTGCTTTGCTCTCAGGAGGCAGTCAAGTTACACGCTTTTATAGATGTACACTATAATGTGTTTTCTCCCTGCTGCAATATGATTATGCTATATCACTGGATTAACACTGATTCTAACATATGAGGTACTTCACTACATACAGTAATTAGCCATCTGTATTAGATAACTTAGAAAACCTTGTGTTTTGGCTGTTTCTTAGAGAACTATTCATGTTGCATCAAGACGACTCAATGTATGGTACCTTCATCTGTAGCCAATGGTCTCAGACCTCAAGTTCACACACAACACATAATGCTGATTCATTTTCAGTTGGAGCATGGAGCTCTTCTTGATTTCCCTGTTGTTCACCAACTCCACCGATCAGCCCTTATTAACATATTCATTGTTTATTTGCGTCAATGCGTTGGTCTCCAAATCATATCGAATTTTATTTCTCACATGCTTAGTAAACAACAGGTGTAGACTAACTGTGGAATGCTTACTTACGAGTCCTTTTCCAACAATGCAGAGTTAAAGATCAAGATTATTAAATAAAAACATTGAAAATAGTGAACACGTGGAATAAATACACAGTAAATAACCAATAACAATGATATCCACTATCTATGAGTGTTGAGAGATGGAGGCAGAGCAGAGTATGTATGGGCATGTTACATAAAGTGTTTGTGCCCGCGTATGTGTGTGTTGAATGGCACGTTAGCGAGAGCGTGTAGTCAGGTTCTGCTTCAGAACTTTACAAGAAGTCATTAACATACTATTGTAATGACGCCATGATTTCAAAGGTGCTCCACAACAGCTTGTGTGGCGAGGGATGACTGAACCGGAGCACTTGAAAGGGGAAGAGAGACGTCAGGTTCACAGCATCCTGTCACAGCCCATCTGCCTTCCTCCCTGCTCCCCTCAGTCACAAGCCTTTGTAAGGGAGATGGGGTTTGAACATCAAAAGCTGAGCCATGCTACCTAAGAGACAGAAACAATTAGGATTGGGGAGGAGATGGAAGGATGGTGCATGGATGGTGTTGTGATGGGTTGGGGGTGTGATGGAAGGACGGTGCATGGATGGTGTTGGGATGGGTTGGGGGGTGTGATGGAAGGACGGTGCATGGATGGTGTTGGGATGGGTTGGGGGGTGTGATGGAAGGATGGTGCATGGATGGTGTTGAGATGGGTTGGGGGTGTGATGGAAGGACGGTGCATGGATGGTGTTGAGATGGGTTGGGGGTAAGATGGAAGGATGGTGCATGGATGGTGTTGTGATGGGTTGGGGGTGTGATGGAAGGATGGTGCATGGATGGTGTTGGGATGGGTTGGGGGGTGTGATGGAAGGACGGTGCATGGATGGTGTTGAGATGGGTTGGGGGTAAGATGGAAGGATGGTGCATGGATGGTGTTGGGATGGGTTGGGGGTGTGATGGAAGGATGGTGCATGGATGGTGTTGAGATGGGTTGGGGGTGTGATGGAAGGATGGTGCATGGATGTTGTTGTGATGGGTTGGGGGTGTGATGGAAGGATGGTGCATGGATGGTGTTGGGATGGGTTTGGGGTGTGATAGAAGGATGGTGCATGGATGGTGTTGTGATGGGTTGGGGGTGTGATGGAAGGATGGTGCATGGATGGTGTTATGATGGGTTGGGGGTGTGATGGAAGGACGGTGCATGGATGGTGTTTGGATGGGTTGGGGGTGTGATGGAAGGATGGTGCATGGATGGTGTTGGGATGGGTTGGGGGTGTGATGGAAGGACGGTGCATGGATGGTGTTGGGATGGGTTGGGGGTGTGATGGAAGGATGGTGCATGGATGGTGTTGGGATGGGTTGGGGGTAAGATGGAAGGACGGTGCATGGATGGTGTTGAGATGGGTTGGGGGTGTGATGGAAGGACGGTGCATGGATGGTGTTGGGATGGGTTGGGGGTAAGATGGAAGGACGGTGCATGGATGGTGTTGAGATGGGTTGGGGGTGTGATGGAAGGACGGTGCATGGATGGTGTTGGGATGGGTTGGGGGTAAGATGGAAGGACGGTGCATGGATGGTGTTGGGATGGGTTGGGGGTGTGATGGAAGGATGGTGCATGGATGGTGTTGGGATGGGTTGGGGGTAAGATGGAAGGACGGTGCATGGATGGTGTTGGGATGGGTTGGGGGTGTGATGGAAGGAAGGTGCATGGATGGTGTTGGGATGGGTTGGGGGTAAGATGGAAGGACGGTGCATGGATGGTGTTGAGATGGGTTGGGGGTGTGATGGAAAGACGGTGCATGGATGGTGTTGGGATGGGTTGGGGGTGTGATAGAAGGATGGTGCATGGATGGTATTGGGATGGGTTGGGGGTGTGATGGAAGGATGGTGCATGGATGGTGTTGGGATGGGTTGGGGGTGTGATGGAAGGACGGTGCATGGATGGTGTTGTGATGGGTTGGGGGTGTGATGGAAGGACGGTGCATGGATGGTGTTGGGATGGGTTGAGGGTGTGATGGAAGGATGGTGCATGGATGGTGTTGGGATGGGTTGGGGGTAAGATGAAAGGATGGTGCATGGATGGTGTTGTGATGGGTTGGGGGTGTGATAGAAGGACGGTGCATGGATGGTGTTGGGATGGGTTGGGGGTAAGATGGAAGGATGGTGCATGGATGGTGTTGTGATGGGTTGGGGGTGTGATAGAATGACGGTGCATGGATGGTGTTGGGATGGGTTTGGGGTGTGATAGAAGGATGGTGCATGGATGGTGTTGAGATGGGTTGGGGGTGTGATGGAAGGATGGTGCATGGATGGTGTTGGGATGGGTTGGGGTGTGATAGAAGGACGGTGCATGGATGGTGTTGGGATGGGTTGGGGGTGTGATGGAAGGATGGTGCATGGATGGTGTTGGGATGGGTTGGGGGTGAGATGGAAGGACGGTGCATGGATGGTGTTGGGATGGGTTGGGGGTGTGATGGAAGGATGGTGCATGGATGGTGTTGGGATGGGTTGGGGGTAAGATGGAAGGACGGTGCATGGATGGTGTTGAGATGGGTTGGGGGTGTGATGGAAGGACGGTGCATGGATGGTGTTGGGATGGGTTGGGGGTAAGATGGAAGGACGGTGCATGGATGGTGTTGAGATGGGTTGGGGGTGTGATGGAAGGACGGTGCATGGATGGTGTTGGGATGGATTGGGGGTAAGATGGAAGGACGGTGCATGGATGGTGTTGGGATGGGTTGGGGGTGTGATGGAAGGATGGTGCATGGATGGTGTTGGGATGGGTTGGGGGTAAGATGGAAGGACGGTGCATGGATGGTGTTGGGATGGGTTGGGGGGTGTGATGGAAGGATGGTGCATGGATGGTGTTGGGATGGGTTGGGGGTAAGGTGGAAGGACGGTGCATGGATGGTGTTGAGATGGGTTGGGGGTGTGATGGAAGGACGGTGCATGGATGGTGTTGGGATGGGTTGGGGGTGTGATAGAAGGATGGTGCATGGATGGTATTGGGATGGGTTGGGGGTGTGATGGAATGATGGTGCATGGATGGTGTTGAGATGGGTTGGGGGTGTGATGGAAGGATGGTGCATGGATGGTGTTGTGATGGGTTGGGGGTGTGATGGAAGGACGGTGCATGGATGGTGTTGGGATGGGTTGAGGGTGTGATGGAAGGATGGTGCATGGATGGTGTTGGGATGGGTTGGGGGTAAGATGAAAGGATGGTGCATGGATGGTGTTGTGATGGGTTGGGGGTGTGATAGAAGGACGGTGCATGGATGGTGTTGGGATGGGTTGGGGGTAAGATGGAAGGATGGTGCATGGATGGTGTTGGGATGGGTTGGGGGTGTGATAGAAGGATGGTGCATGGATGGTGTTGAGATGAGTTGGGGGTGTGATGGAAGGATGGTGCATGGATGGTGTTGTGATGGGTTGGGGGTGTGATGGAAGGATGGTGCATGGATGGTGTTGTGATGGGTTGGGGTTGTGATGGAAGGATGGTGCATGGGTGGTGTTGGGATGGGTTGGGGGTGTGATGGAAGGATGGTGCATGGGTGGTGTTGGGATGGGTTGGGGGTGTGATGGAAGGACGGTGCATGGATGCTGTTGAGATTTTTTACATTGTAGAATAATACTGAAGACATCAAAACTATGAAATAACACATATGGAATCATGTAGTAACCAAAAAAGTGTTAAAAAAATCAAAATATATTTTGTATTTGAGATTCTTCAAATAGCCACCCTTTGCCTTGATGACAGCTTTGCTCACACTTTGCATTCTCTCAACCAGCTTCATGATGTAGTCACCTAGAATGCATTTCAATTAACAGGTGTGCCTTCTTAAAAGATAATTTGTGGAATTTCTTTCCTTCTTAATGTGTTTGAGCCAATCAGTTGTGTTGTGACAAGGTATACAGAAGATAGCCCTATTTGGTAAAAGACCAAGTCCATATTATGGCAAGAACAGCTCAAATAAGCAAAGAGAAATTGAAGTCCATCATTACTGTAAGACATGAAGGTCAGTCAATATGGAACATGTCAAGAACTTTGAAAGTTTCTTCAAGTGCAGTCGCAAAAACCGTCAAGAGCTATGATTAAACTGGATTTCATGAGGACCACCACAGGAATGGAAGACCCAGAGTTACCTCTGCTGCAGAGGATACGTTCATTAGAGTTACCAGCCTCAGAAATTGCAGCCCAAATAAATGCTTCACAGAGTTCAAGTTACAGACACTTCTCAACATCAACTGTTCAGAGTGGACTGTGTGAATCAGGCCTTCATAGTCGAATTTCTGCAAAGAAACCACTACTAAAGGACAGCAATAAGAAGAAGAGACCTGCTTGAGCCAAGAAACATGAGCAATGGACATTAGACCGGTCGAAATTTGTCCTTTGGTCTGGAGTCCAAATTTGAGATTTTTGGTTCCAACCGTCGTGTCTTTGTGAGACGCGTGTGGGTGAATGGATGATCTCTGCATGTGTAGTTCCCACCATAAAGCATGGAGGAGGAGGTGTGATGGTGTGGTGTTGCTTTGCTGGTGACACTGTCTTTGATTTATTTAGAATTCAAGGCACACTTAACCAGCATGGCTACCACAGCATTCTGCAGCGATATGCCATCCCATCTGGTTTTGGCTTAGTGGGACAAAACGCTTGGAGTGCTGCGTCAGATGACCTGGCCTCCACAATCCCCCGACCTCAACCCCTTTCAGATGGTTTGGGATGAGTCGGACCGCAGAGTGAAGGAAAAGCAGCCAACAAGTGCTAAGCATATGTGGGAACTCCTTTAAGACTGTTGGAAAAGCATTCCAGGTGAAGCTGGTTGAGAGAATGCCACGAGTGTGCAAAGCTGTCGTCAAGGCAAAGGGTGGCTATTTGAAGAATCTCAAATATAACATATAATTTGATTTGTTTAACAGTTTGTCCAAACTTTTGACGGGTACTGTACATATATATATATATATTTTTTTTCCTTCACATATTTAACCAATTATTTATGTTACTTCCTCCATACTTCTTTTCATTTGTATGGGTTACCTTCAGACGAGACACTTTTGGGGGTCGTAGATCAAAATGGAGAACACCATCATGTTCGTGAGAGTCATATTAGTTTTTAGCCCAAACTGTTTCGGACATTATAGACAGAAGTTGGCACATCAGCATTACCGACTTCAGACGATTCCCGTGGGGCGTGTGGCGGAAAAATAACCCTATTGTCATACTAGTAAATGTAAAGATACCTTAATAGAAAATGACTCAAGTAAAAGTGAAAGTCACCCAGTAAAATACTACTTGAGTAAAAGTCTAAAAGTATTTGGTTTTAAATATACTTCAGTATCAAAATTAAATGTAATTGCTAAAACATCCTTAACTATCAAAAGTGAAAGTATAAATCTTTTCAAATTCCATATATTAAGCAAACCAGATGGCGCCATTTTCTTTTATAATTTTTTTTTACGGATAGCCAGGGGCATGCTCCAACACTCGGACATCATTGACAAACTAAGCATGTGTTTAGTTAGTCCGCCAGATCAGAGGCAAGACAAGGGAAGACAAGGGATGTTCTCTTGATAAGTGTGTGAATTAGACAATTTTCCAGTCCTGCTAACCATTCAGTACTTTTGGGTGTCAGGGAAAATGCATGGAGTAAAAAGTACATAAGTAAAAGTAAAAGTTGTCAAAAATATTAATAGGAAAGTAAAGTACAGATACCCCCCCCCCCAAAAAAAAAAAACGACTTAAGTAGTACTTTAAAGTATTTTTCCTTAAGTACCTTACACCACTGGCTTGTGGGAGTCGTAGAGCAAAACGGAGAACCCCATCACTAGAGTCTCCCCTTTCCATAGAGTGGTCATAGTTGTGTAGGCCAAACTGTACAGATGCTGCAGAATGTTCGTGAGAAGACCGATTTTCGGGATGTCTCTTGGTCTGACAAACATCCATGTAGCTTGGCCACCTTCCACCGCAGATGCGGAAGGCCAACATAGGCAGATGTAGTAGATTGAGACGGAGCCCACCAAAAAAAGAAATGTTTATGGGGATAAAAAAAAAATTATGTTACTTTACGGTCGATTGACACACGGGTGCATCAATTGGCTGTTAAGGATTTGTAACGACACACTATGAGTGATTCATTTACTGCCGCTAGTCTGCGCTACACTTTCTATCTGTGGCTACGTTCCAAAATGGCACTGTGGCAAAAGTAGGGCACTATATATAGGGAATAGGATGCCATTTGGGATGCAAACTCAGTCACTGGCACTAATTCTAGAGAAGCCCAGAGATATGTAGATTAAACAGGAACCGAAATTGCGTACACATAATCAATTTGTGAGGAAATGAGGAAAGCGTATTAAAAGATATATACGCTGAATAATTAAATTCAATTATCTGTTCAAAATGAAAGAATAGACCGGAGAGCAATAATTGCAGTGTTTCTTCATATTAAAATCATTGTGCATTTTCCCTCACGTGAAACAATTAGTCTTCTATTCCTTAAAGCTTTTTAACCCATATTAAATGCAGCAGGCTTCCATGTGTTTAGCTGACAGGTTTAAGTGTGAAGTAGTACCCTTAAGTGCATTAGATGGGATTGGAACCCTCAATCACTCAAGTCAACTGTAATTTAATCTCAAGAATGTCAGCGAAGCATTTCACTGTACTTAAATAAAACTTGAAACCTGAATGGCCCCCTAATTGTGTCCCGAATCGCACACTAATTCCCTATATAGTGCGCTACTTTTGACCAGAGCTCTATGGGCCCTGGTCAAAAGTAGCACACTAATAAGGGAATAGGGTACCTTTTATGGATGCACCTACCTCTCTGTCAATAAGCTTTGGGAAAATGAGCCCTTGTCCCTCATGTCTTGACTACGACATACAGGGGTTTCGTTTTACTGGTCACTAACTTGTGTGGCTAAACCACTTCGTCTGTGGTTTCGGATGCTATTCGTCCATTTCAAGATCATTCATCTTTAATACAAGTAAAACAATTATGATGGGCTTGTATGTTTGAGGGGGGATTTTTTTTGTTGTAAATCATTTTACACAAGTCAATGTTTGTTTTGTTGGTTAGATGAAGAATAGGAACAGTTGTATTTAAAGGTTATCTCTCTCATAATGTCCTTTCCATTCAGTGTCACCGGACAGCCTACAGCAGCCAACAGACACACACAGGGACACAGAGACAGCCTACGGGGGGAAGCATCAGCACCAGTATCAATTCCTGAGACAAGCCCAGAGAGCCGGTCCGATCCGGGGTCACATCAAAGGGTGTAAATGCCCCGGTACTAACAGGGCTGCTGGGGGTCTGGAAGAGGTCAGGGACACTGACGTAGGGGTCCAGTCTGTTTAGGGCTTATGGCTGAAGCACCATGAAGAGAGTCATAAAGTCACAAAAACACAATGACACATGCTGACTATTTCAAGTTGTTGGATGTTGGATGTTGGACGTTGGACGTTGGATGTGGGCAATGTTGAACGAATTGGACGTACAGCTTAGCTGTTCTGAAGTACACACGGGCATGCACACAAGTCATTGTAAACATGTATGTATACGCCCTGCATATAACCTGTATACGTCCTGTATATAACCTGTATACGCCCTGTATATAACCTGTATACGCCCTGTATATAACCTGTATGCGTCCTGTATATAACCTGTATACGCCCTGTATATAACCTATATATAACCTGTATATAACCTTTATATAACCTGTATACGCCCTGTATATAACCTGTATATGCCCTGCATATAACATGTATACGCCCTGTATATGCCCTGTATATAACCTGTATATAACCTGTATACGCCCTGTATATAACCTTTATACGTCCTGTATATAACCTTTATACGCCCTGTAGATAACCTTTATACGCCCTGTATATAACCTTTATACGTCCTGTATATAACCTGTATATAACCTGTATACGCCCTGTATATAACCTGTATACGCCCTGTATATAACCTGTATATAACCTGTATGCGTCCTGTATATAACCTGTATATAACCTGTATATAGCCTGTATATAGCCTGTATATAACCTGTATACGCCCTGTATATAACCTGTATAGGCCCTATATATAACCTGTATATAACCTGTATATAGCTGTATATAACCTGTATACGCCCTGTATATAACCTGTATATAACCTGTATATAACCTGTATACGCCCTGTATATAACCTGTATATAACCTGTATATGCCCTGTACATAGCCTGTATATAGCCTGTATATAGCTGTATATAGCCTGTATATAGCCTGTATATAGCCTGTATATAGCTGTATATAGCTGTATATAGCTGTATATAACCTGTATATAGCTGTATATAACCTGTATATAACCTGTATATAGCTGTATATAACCTGTATATAGCCTGTATATAGCTGTATATAGCTGTATATAGCTGTATATAGCCTGTATATAGCCTGTATATAGCCTGTATATAGCTGTATATAGCTGTATATAGCCTGTATATAGCTGTATATAGCCTGTATATAGCCTGTATATAGCCTGTATATAGCCTGTATATAGCCTGTATATAGCCTGTATATAACCTGTATATAGCCTCTATATAGCCTGTATATAGCCTATATATAGCCTGTATATAGCCTGTATATAGCCTGTATATAGCTGTATATAGCTGTATATAGCCTGTATATAGCTGCATATAGCTGTATATAGCCTGTATATAGCCTGTATATAACCTGTATATAGCCTGTATATAGCCTGTATATAACCTGTATATAGCCTGTATATAGCCTGTATATAGCTGTATATAGCTGTATATAGCCTGTATATAGCCTGTATATAGCCTGTATATAGCCTGTATATAGCTGTATATAGCTGTATATAACCTGTATATAACCTGTATATAACCTGTATATAACCTGTATATAGCCTCTATATGTCCTGTATATAACCTGTATATAACCTGTATATAACCTGTATATAACCTGTATATAGCCTGTATACGCCCTGTATATAACCTGTATATAACCTGTATACGCCCTGTATATAACCTTTATATAACCTGTATATAACCTGTATATAGCCTGTATACGCCCTGTATATAGCCTGTATATAGCCTGTATACGCCCTGTATATAACCTGTATACGCCCTGTATATAACCTGTATATAACCTGTATATAACCTGTATACGCCCTGTATATAACCTTAGACGTCATGCAACACGCTTTAGACGTTTTGCATGATATTAATGGCACAAAAGTAACTCAATCACTAGAGTATAAAAACACTATTACTTGAAACATTAACAAATAGTTTTCCCTGCCACCGTTTTGGCAAAAAAGCTGAGGGATATGGCTGGAGAAATGCAACCACTCTCAAATCCATAGCTGGATACAAAGACTGACTATCCATTATATCAAATTATAGATTAAACATATTTTAGGCGATACAGTGTATGCTTTGTTAACAAACATTGGAGTAAATGTGGAGTTTTCTTACATGTGAAACTGCAAATTTGATTTTCACTTTCACATGTGAAATACGATCCACAAACTCCAATGTAATATCTTTGGTTGTTACCCTGGCCTTTGCTTTCACATGTGACATTTTCAAGAGTCAGAAACGTGTTAAGTTTCACGTGTTTTTTCCTCATGTAAAGAAATTGTTTCCCCGTGTGACATTTGATTTTCACATTATAATGTCCACCACTACCAGCTACATCTGGTCTCCCATCCAGGGACTGACCAGGACAGACCCTGCTTAGCTTCAGAGGCAAACCAGCAGTGGGATGCACGGTTCAATGTTGCTGGAATGAATGTTCCAACACTTGGAACTGGAATAAAAAAATTGCCCTTTTTTTTTTTAAAGGGCACACGCGCAGGCACACGCACACAGCTTTAACATTAATTCAGTGCTGCAATTTGTAAAGATAATGGTGGTAAAATGACAATGGTAATTTGACAGTTAATTCGGCACCGCTGCCCAGTTAAAAATGTGTGATGGTTTCCCTAATGTGTAGTGAATCCTAGGACCAACTGACATTTAGAAGCCTGTATGAGACTCTGAGGACATTCTGATCTGTCTCATTCCTATGCAATCCCAACACGTCCATCTGGGAATTGTTTTTGCTTATAGGGGCGATAAAGCTCATCACAAGTCATTTCCCATCTCAGAGCAGTGGCAGCCTCAGTCCCAGCCTCGCACATAGCCTGTTTTATCCCCCATAGATAATCAGCAAAAGCTTGCGTGAATCTAGTTTCTCTCCTGAAAGCTTATGTTTGGTTAGAAATGAGCTGGTCTGGGGAATTCCTGCTCTTGAGGTAATGTTGCTGTGGTGGTTCAGTTCGTAATGATACCGTGCTTTCGTAAAAAAAAAAAAAAACACCTATTAAATGAAAAGAGACAACACCGACCGTTGGATTCCTCCAGGGTTCCGTAACCTTTCAGTTTAGAGGGTAGCCATGGAAGCTTATTCAAATATTACGTTCCTAGTTGTTAAGCCACTGCTACCTTTCACTGTCTATAATTAGCTTCACAACCACAGAGAGACTGTCTTAAATCTGACCATGTCTGTTTTATATTTAAATAGGCCGTACAGCGTCCACATCACACTGCAAGTAATGAGAGTCCGATACCTCCTCCCCATATTCCCATCCACTTGTTATGCAGAGATAATAAAGTCCCTCTCATGACTCTCCACTTTACCAATCTGAGGACAAACCAAGGCAGCTGCTTCATAGAAATACCTCTCAGATCTTACTAGTCTAGTTCAGCCTCACAATGTCAAGTCAACCTGGTTTTCCTGCATCTCAACCTGGTCCCCCCCAACCCCCCCAACCCCCGATCCTGTAGGCTAATGCTCTGGCACCTACCCAGAAGAATACCATCCCTCCCTCGCCATTCTTCAAAGTGCATTTATATTACTGCCTCTCTCTCTCTCTCTCTCTCTCTCTCTCTCTCTCTCTCTCTCTCTCTCTCTCTCTCTCTCTCTCTCTCTCTCTCTTTCTTTCTTGGCAGCCTCTCTGGCTTTCTAGTGGATCAGTAACAGCCGTTCCAGAACTGACGCGATGATTGCAATTGGCTATAACAGAAAAGCTTGTTATTGGCTTGTTTGGATGACGGTTATTAGACCTAGTACAAAGACCTAGTACATACTGTACATCTCCCCCCCACACTGGTCTGTACATGGATGGGAATGCATGTGGAAGTGTATGCTGCACTAATGAATAGGTGCTTTGCAATGATTCCATCATCCCATCATCAATATTAAATGTAGCTTTGCCCTTGGTTACCTTTGCTGCCAGCCAGCTAGAGCCAGAACCTTTGTCATATATACTGTAGCTTTTTTTAACTTGTTGACAAGGAGACAGTAGGGTGCATTTCAAAGGGAGTTCATGGCTTTGTAGTGAGCCAAAGGCTTAGTCCCAAATGGTACCATATTCCCTACATAGTGCACTACTTTGACCAGAGACGGCTCTGGTCAAAGTAGTGCACTGTGTAGGGAGCAGGGCGCCGTTTGGGACGCAGTCCTAGAGGCTTTGAGGTGGACTGCCAATGACGTCTATTTCCTGGTAGATGATGATGCTGTTCTGTGATGATAGATGGCTTGTCAGCCAATTATCTATAGCCCTGTTGTAGAGGGCGTTTTTTAGGAGTGACCAACCGATCCTTAACAATGCATCTCATTCTTGTTTGATTTTGTTAAATGAATCCTAAGTTAAGAGCCTTCTGTCCAACCTAAGACAATGGCTAAGTCCCAAATGGCACCCTATTCCCTATCTAGTACACTACTTCTGACCCGAGCCTCATGGTGTCACCATGCAGCTCGTAGCCAAAGAGATACAGTACATAGTGTGGTAGCATCAGTACCACTACTATACAAGGAGATACATAGTGTGGTAGCATCAGTACCACTACTATCCAAGGAGATACATAGTGTGGTAGCATCAGTACCACTACTATCCAAGGAGATACATAGTGTGGTAGCATCAGTACCACTACTATCCAAAGAGATACATAGTGTGGTAGCATCAGTACCACTACTATCCAAGGAGATACATAGTGTGGTAGCATCAGTACCACTACTATCCAAGGAGATACATAGAGTGGTAGCATCAGTACCACTACTATCCAAAGATAGTAGAGGTGTCTCTGTCTATAGAGGTGTCTCTGTCTGTAGAGGTGTCTCTGTCTATAGAGGTGTCTCTGTCTATAGAGGTGTCTCTGTCTATAGAGGTGTCTCTGTCTATAGAGGTGTCTCTGTCTATAGAGGTGTCTCTGTCTGTAGAGGTGTCTCTGTCTATAGAGGTGTCTCTGTCTATAGAGGTGTCTCTGTCTGTAGAGGTGTCTCTGTCTATAGAGGTGTCTCTGTCTGTAGAGGTGTCTCTGTCTATAGAGGTGTCTCTGTCTATAGAGGTGTCTCTGTCTATAGAGGTGTCTCTGTCTATAGAGGTGTCTCTGTCTATAGAGGTGTCTCTGTCTATAGAGGTGTCTCTGTCTGTAGAGGTGTCTCTGTCTATAGAGGTGTCTCTGTCTGTAGAGGTGTCTCTGTCTATAGAGGTGTCTCTGTCTATAGAGGTGTCTCTGTCTATAGAGGTGTCTCTGTCTATAGAGGTGTCTCTGTCTATAGAGGTGTCTCTGTCTATAGAGGTGTCTCTGTCTGTAGAGGTGTTGTTAGGCCTACTGCTGATAGGTAGCTCTCTCTGCTCTCTCCCTCCCCTCTGTCTGTCCTTGATTGCAGGAGTGAAGTCTGGTGTGCGGGAGTCAGGGTTCCAGCTGCAGCTCATTCACCATATCACCTCAGCCTTTAAGACCCGGTCAAACTTACCACTCATCGTCAGATCATAGTCAAGACGACCATGTTAGTCTCGCTGCCGACTCAACCTGGTTATTTTTGCTCTTTGTGTTTTTGGTCTGTTCTATTTACTTTTTCTCCTGTGCCACAGATATTTGGAACCTGACTCCTGCCTCCGCTTCACTCCTGCCACCACCATCCTGCTCTCCATTACCGGACCTCTCTTTTGGACTCACCACGGACACTAGGACATTACGGTACCACACCTGCCCTGATCTGGATCTGTTACCCTCCCTGTACCTGGACTTGCTCTTCCCATATATTTGGAAACCTGGACTTTGAACATTGTAAATAAACCTGTTAAAACTTCTCTGGCTTGGTGTACTTGTCTGCATTTGGGTTCTTATCCAGTTAAATCATAACAGGTGTCTCTGTCTATAGAGGTGTCTCTGTCTATAGAGGTGTATCTGTCTATAGAGGTGTCTCTGTCTGTAGAGGTGTCTCTGTCTATAGAGGTGTCTCTGTCTATAGAGGTGTCTCTGTCTATAGAGGTGTCTCTGTCTGTAGAGGTGTCTCTGTCTATAGAGGTGTATCTGTCTATAGAGGTGTCTCTGTCTATAGAGGTGTCTCTGTCTGTAGAGGTGTCTCTGTCTGTAGAGGTGTCTCTGTCTGTAGAGGTGTCTCTGGCTGTAGAGGTTTGTCTCTGCTGTGTCCCCAATGTCACCCTATTTCCTTGCTTTTTACCATAGGGCTCTGACCAAAAGTAGTGCACTTTATAGGGAATAGTTTGCCAAATTTGGACTCAGACTCTGACTCAGTGGACAGTAAATGACAGTGTAAATGCACCCCCACATTTCTCACGGCGGGGAAGACCTGGAGCCGTAAAACACTGATAGAGCAATATTCAATTCCCTCCCCCGAGTTGGAGGGCAAAGTCCCCCTGTGAGGAGCTTGGCTTGCTGCAGCTTCAGAACCCCCCTGTGAGGAGCTTGGCTTGCTGCAGCTTCAGAACCCCCCTGTGAGGAGCTTGGCTTGCTGCAGCTTCAGAACCCCCCCCTGTGAGGAGCTTGGCTTGCTGCAGCTTCAGAACCAACCCTGCCCTCTCTGTGACTTGCCATTAAAGATCAACTTCTAGACAGCAATGCCTCATCAGTGGCGGCAGACCTTTTTATTGCCAGAGCACCAACCAAGAACAATTACCGACTCTCTATGGTTATATGGGAGGCACAGGGAGGCACAGCGAGCAGCCAGCCAGCCAGCCAGCCACAACCACAGCCACAGCCAGCCAGCAGCCAGCCAGCCAGCCAGCCAACAGCCAGCCACAGCCACAGCCACAGCCAGCCAGCCACCAAGCCAGCCAGCAGTCAGCCAGAAGCCAGCCAGCAGCCAGCAGCCAGCCACAGCCAGCAGCCAGCCACCAAGCCAGCCACAACCACAGCCACAGCCAGCCAGCAGCCAGCCAGCCAGCCAGCCAGCCAGCCACAACCACAGCGAGCAGCCAGCCACCAAGCCAGCCAGCCAGCAGCCAGCCACCAAGCCAGCCAGCAGTCAGCCATAAGCCAGCCAGCAGCCAGTAGCCAGCCAGCAGCCAGCCAGCCAGCAGCCAGCCACAGCACAGCCCCCCAGACTCCAGAGGAATAATGCATCTCCCATTGCACCACACTTCTATAAATGACCAGCAGCTAGGAGTAGGCAGATACAAATAAAGGTGATTTAGCCCAAAACGATGCTGAGGGATGGCTCTCATTAGTCCTGACTGGAAGGCCAAAGTCGAGATTTAACTGAGAGGAATTCCTGGCCATTAGTGGCGTGGCAGCGTGTGTATTGATAGGTTTTTAATAAGACTCCACATTAATGGTTATCATGAGTGAGTGGGTTTATGGTAATGGGAAAGGGCAGAGGAGGGGAAAGGAAGTCTCAAATGTGCTTTTTTGTCAAAATCATGCTGAACTCCCCTCTCTCTCTCTCTCTCTCTCTCTCTCTCTCTCTCTCTAGCTCTCTCTCTCTAGCGGCTACCAGTTGTAATTTGTAGCCGTGTTCCTTACAGAGGACTAACTATTCAAGACTTTCACACAAGAAAAGCTGTACAGTCTGCACTCCAAATGTTCCATACAATGTAAGCGAACAGAACCATGATAAAGGCTTTTTTTATTTTTTTTAATTGAGAGACATGAATGAGGGTGAGTGTCAGTGATGAACAGAGCCAGAGGGATGAGAGAGCCTTGTGTGAGCGGAAGAGCGGAAGAGGAGAAGGTCTTCATTTCCCTTCTATTAATCAGTGGGACTAATTCTCCCCTGTTCCATTTTTAACCCTACAGTGTCACTGCCTCCAGTCGCTCTAATTGAAATATTAGCAGCAAGGGGAAGTAAATGAAGGGGGGGGTGTGGGGGGGGTGTGGGGGGGGGGGGGTGGGGGGGGTGTGGGGGGGGGGTGGGGGGTGGGGGGTGGGGGGGGGGGGGGGGGTTGGTTTCCACATGTCCCTGACGTCTTTTCATTAACGGAGTTAGTTGAGGGATCAATTTAGATGTTTTTTTTCTTTTTTTTTCTTAAATAAGATGACAACTATATTGTCTCAATGACAAAGGTTTCAAGATTGACCTTATAAGAATGTGAACTTTACGGATGGAGTGTCAGTGTCTGTCTGTCTGCGACCTTTCTCACTGCTCCACCTCCCCTTTCACCAGTGAATATCTTTCATTATCAGTAATGTATTTCTGATGTGCTGTAACAGCACTGTTGGGAGTAAGGCAAAGCTGTACAGCGCCTTCCGAAAGTATTCATACCACTTGACTTATTCCACATTTTGTTGTTGTTACAGCCTGAATTCAAAATGAATTTAAAAAATAATATTCTCACCCATCTACACACATCTACCATGTTTTTAGATTTTTTTTTTGCAAATGTGTTGAATATTAAATACAGAAATATCTCATTTACATAAGTATTCACACCCCTGAGTCAATACTTTGTAAAAGCATCTTTGACGGTGATTACAGCTTTGAGTCGTCTTGGGTGTGTCTGTATCAGCTTTGCACATCAGGATTAGGTGATTTTCTCCGATTCTTCCTTAGAGATTTTCTCAAGCTTTGTTAGGTTAGATGGGGAGTGGCGGTGAACAGCAATCTTCAAGTCTTTCCACAGATTTTCAATGGGATTCAAGTCTGGGTTTTGGCTGGGCCACTCAAGGACTTTCACATTCTTGTTCTGAAGCCATTCCAGCATTGCTCTGGATGTATGCTTGGGGTCATTGCCATGTTGGAATGTAAATCTTCGCCCCAGTCTAAGGTTGTTTGCACTCTGAAGCAGGTTCTCATCAAGGATTTGCCAGTATTTGGATCTGTTCATTGTTCCCTCTATACTTACCAGTCTCCCAGTCCCTGCCGCTAAGAAGCATCCCAATAGCATGATGCTACCACCACCATTTTACAATAGGGATGGTGTTAGACAGGTGACGAGTAGGGGCGGCAGGTAGCTTAGTGGTTAAGAGCGTTGTGCCAGTAACCGAAAGGTCGCTAGATCTAATCCCCGAGCCGACTAGGTGAAAAATATGTCGATGTGCCCTTTTTTCTGGCCACTCTTCCGTAAAGCCCAGCTCTGTGGAGTGTACGGCTTAAAGTGGTCCTATTGACAGATACTCCAATCTCCGCTGTGGAGCTTTGCAGCTCCTTCAGGGTTATCTTTGGTGTCTTTGTTGCCTCTCTGATTAATGCCCTCCTTGCCTGGTCCGTGAGTTTTGGTGGGCGGCCCTCTCTTGGCAGGTTTGTTGTGGTGCCATATTCTTGATTTTTTTTTAATAATGGATTTAATGGTGCTCCGTGGGATGTCCTTGGTCTTCATGGTGCCCCTTGCTTAGTGGTGTTGCAGACTCTGGGGCCTTTCAGAACAGGTGTATATATACTGAGATCATGTGGCACTTGGATTGCACACAGGTGGACTTTATTTAATTAATTATGTGACCTCTGAAGGTAATTGGTTGCACCATATCTTATTTAGGGGCTTCATAGCAAAGGGGGTGAATACATATGCACGCACCACTTTTCCGTTATTTATTTATTTGAATTTTTTGAAACAAGTTATTTTTTGAATTCCACTTCACCAATTTGGACTATTTTGTGTACGTCCATTACATGAAATCCAAATAAAAATCTATTTAAATTACAGGTTGTAATGCAACAAAATAGGAAAAATGTGAAAGGGGGATGAATACTTTAGCAAGGCACTGTATCTCAGAGATCTAATGCCAGTTCCTTGGACTTGGTTTCTGCTCTGACATGCACTGTCAACTGTGGGACCTTATATAGACATTAGGGTGTTTTTCTTTTTAAATCATATCCAAACAATTTAATATGCCACACTTGTAATGACATCTCAAGGATGATCAAAGGAAATTGGATGCACCTGAGCTCAATTTGGAGTGTCATGGCAAAGGGGTGTGAAAACTTACACTATCATTCAAAAGTTTGAACACACCTACTCATTCAAGGGTTTTTCTGTATTTTTACTATTTTGTAAATTGTAGAATAATAGTGAAGACATCAAAACTATGAAATAACACATATGAAATCATGTAGCAACCAAAAAAAGTGTTAATCAAATCAATATATATATTTTATATAGATTCTTCAAATAGCCACCTTTTGCTTTGATGACAGCTTTGCACACTCTTGGCAGTTGGTCGATTGGTACTGTATGTAAATTAGATATTTCTATATTTAATTTCTAATACATTTGCAAACCTTTCTAAAAACACGTTTTGACTTTGTCATTATCTGTGAAGATGGGTGAGAAAAAATATCAATGTTGAATTCAGGCTGTAACGCAACAAAATGTTGAATAAGTCAAGGGTTATAAATACTTCCTGAAGACATTTTATGTCTGACAGTGTGGCTGTCAATCAGAGTGGCATTCTGTTCTTGACTTGGCAATGTCTTATATCTGACCAGTGTCATTGTTCTGTCATTGTCAGTGTTATCATTGTAGTTCCCAATACTCAAGTCATAGCCCAGTCACGGCTGCTATGGCGACCAACTGCTGAGTTCAACTGAGTTCAACCCAACAACTACTGACTCTACCAATGGGAAAAGTCTAAAGCTTTAAAAACATTGAACATGTCGAATCTAAAGTTTTTGCATTTTTCAGAAGAATTACAAAACGTGACACGATGTTTAATTTTGTACATCCTACCTAGAACACTTCATTTTCCAAAATAAATATATGGAAGGTGAACAGATGAAAACAGTAATTGTCTGTTAGACCGTATGTTAGATGTTGTGCAGGATCTGCCATTACCCTGCTCCATAAAAATAAAAAAAAGATTCTAAAACATAATTGTAATGCATGTACGAATTAAGCAGTAGTGGAACTTTGTGAAAACACTATCAGATTAGGTTCATAGAAAACTACAATGCTTGAATTTCGATTTCATTTATAATTATATTCATAGGCTTTTCTTTAACTTGGACATTATTTTTTTCTAGATGAAATTACTGTGATAGATTTTATGATTATATTTCTTTATCATGTCTTTTCCCCCCCATCTCTGTGTCTTCCCCAGCAAATAGCACTTTGCTGTAATGCATGCACTTTCATCATTATGATTGTAATAGGAAAGCCAACTTCTGTCAGTTAATAACCTGATATGTCAACGGAGAGAGGATCTGTTATTCTAAACATCTCCGAAAATAGGAACTTTATTATGACAAGTGAGTACCAAGGAAGCGGGGTCCATCTGACATCCTAATGTCCGTCTAACTTGGGGTGAATCCAAGGTGATATCCTCGCTTCCGTTTGACGCTTTTCAAAGGAGGTCGAGGAAGGAGGACGCAATGAATCTAGGAAATAATATTTTGTTTTACCCTAAATATTCACCACTTCCATTATTGTTGCCTGATTTCATAGATGGATTTTTGCTTTATCAGAAGGATGTTAGAGGAAATCCATTGTAAATTATAATTTCCAATGACTCAAGTGAACTGTATGTAATCTGTCATAATGTTGTTGATCAACATGACATCATACGAAAACGTCATCCTGGCATGTTTTTGCAAAAAGGTAAAATGGTAAAATGCAGTCAAGGGAAAAGATGAGATGATGAGGTCACAGGATGACGTTTCTCTCATTTACCTCATGTCTGTCTCTCTCTCACTCTCTACCTCCTCCCTCCCCCTCCTCTCTCCCCTCCTCTCTCCCCCTCCTCTCTCTCTCTCTCTCTACCTCCTCTTTATCCCTTGTCTCTCTCCTCTCTCCCTCCTTCTTTCCCCCCCTCCCCCTCCTC